>NW_026038429.1:0-20000 GCF_023373825.1 Bactrocera dorsalis
TTAATGTATATGTACTAAAAAATCGATTCTACGCCTTAATGTAATATTGTGAAATTTTTCCAAATACACTGTCGTTACGGCTATATGATATCTCCAATAACCTCGAAACGGTTAATTATCATAAATAAGTATAGTTCATATTTTTACGCAAATTGGTATCGGTTACTTAGTGCATATGTTCTAAAAAATCGATTCTACACCTTAATATAAGATTGTGAAATTTTTCCAAATACACTGTCGTTATGGCTATATAACATCTCCAATAACCTCAAAACGGTTAATTAGCATAAATATATATAGTTCATATTTTTACGCAACTTGGTATCGATTGCTTAATGTATATGTACTAAAAAATCGATTCTACACCTTAATATAAGATTGTGAAATTTTTCCAAATGCACTGTCGTTATGGCTATATGACAACTCCAATAACCTCAAAACGGTTAATTAGCATAAATATATATAGTTCATATTTTTACGCAACTTGGTATAGATTGCTAAGTGCATATGTACTAAAAAAATGGATTCTACACCTTGATATAAGATTGTGAAATTTTTCCAAATACACTGTCGTTACGGCTATATGGCAACTTCAATAACTTTAAAACGGCTAATTTGCATATATATGTATAGTTCATATTTTTACGCAGCTTGGTATCGGTTACTTAGTGCATCTGTACTAAAAAATCGATTCTACACCTTAATATAAGATTGTGAAATTTTTCCAAATACACTATCGTTACGGCTATATGACATCTCCAATAACCTCAAAACAGCTAACTAACATAAATATGTATAGTTCATATTTTTACGCAACTTGGGATCGGCTACTTAGGGCATATGTACTACAAAATCGATTCTACACCTAATTATAAGATTGTGAAATTTTTCCAAATGCACTGTTGTTGTGGCTATATGACATCTCCAATGACCTCAAAACAGCTAATTAGTATAAATTTGTAAAGTTCATATTTTTCTGCAACTTGGTATCGATTGCTTAATGTATATGTACTAAAAAATGGATTCTACACCTTAATATATTATTGTGAAATTTTTCCAAATACACTGTCGTTATGGCTATATGACATCTCCAATAACCTCAAAACAGCTAATTAGCATAAATATGTATAGTTCATATTTTTACGCAGCTTGGTATAGATTGTTTAGTGCATCTGTACTAAAAAATCGATTCTACACCTTAATATAAGATTGTGAAATTTTTCCAAATACACTATCATTACGGCTATATGACATCTCCAATAACCTCAAAACAGCTAATTAGCATAAATATGTATAGTTCATATTTTTACGCAACTTGGTATAGATTGCTTAGTGTATATGTACTAAAAAATGGATTCTACACTTTAATATAAGATTGTGAAATTTTCCCAAATACACTGTCGTTACGGCTATATGAAAACTCCAATAACCTCAAAACGGCTAATTATCATAAATATGTATAGTTCATATTTTGACGCAACTTGGTATCGAGTGCTTAATGCATCTGTACTAAAAAATCGATTCTACACCTTAATATAAGATTGTGTAATTTTTCCAAATACACTGTCGTTATGGCTATATGACATCTCCAATAACCTCAAAACAGCTAATTAGTATAAATTCGTAAAGTTCATATTTTTCTGCAACTTGGTATCGATTGCTTAATGTAACGGGTGATTTTTTTGAGGTTAGGATTTTCATGCATTAGTATTTGACAGATCACGTGGGATTTCAGACATGGTGTCAAAGAGAAAGATGCTCAGTATGCTTTGACATTTCATCATGAATAGACTTACTAACGAGCAACGCTTGCAAATCATTGAATTTTATTACCAAAATCAGTGTTCGGTTCGAAATGTGTTTCGCGCGCGTGTTTGTTCAGCGATGAGGCTCATTTCTGGTTGAATGGCTACGTAAATAAGCAAAATTGCCGCATTTGGGGTGAAGAGCAACCAGAAGCCGTTCAAGAACTGCCCATGCATCCCGAAAAATGCACTGTTTGGTGTGGTTTGTACGCTGGTGGAATCATTGGACCGTATTTTTTCAAAGATGCTGTTGGACGCAACGTTACGGTGAATGGCGATCGCTATCGTTCGATGCTAACAAACTTTTTGTTGCCAAAAATGGAAGAACTGAACTTGGTTGACATGTGGTTTCAACAAGATGGCGCTACATGCCACACAGCTCGCGATTCTATGGCCATTTTGAGGGAAAACTTCGGACAACAATTCATCTCAAGAAATGGACCCGTAAGTTGGCCACCAAGATCATGCGATTTAACGCCTTTAGACTATTTTTTGTGGGGCTACGTCAAGTCTAAAGTCTACAGAAATAAGCCAGCAACCATTCCAGCTTTGGAAGACAACATTTCCGAAGAAATTCGGGCTATTCCGGCCGAAATGCTCGAAAAAGTTGCCCAAAATTGGACTTTCCGAATGGACCACCTAAGACGCAGCCGCGGTCAACATTTAAATGAAATTATCTTCAAAAAGTAAATGTCATGAACCAATCTAACGTTTCAAATAAAGAACCGATGAGATTTTGCAAATTTTATGCGTTTTTTTTTAAAAAAAAGTTATCAAGCTCTTAAAAAATCACCCTTTATATGTACTAAAAAATGGATTCTACACCTTAATATAAGATTGTGAAATTTTTCCAAATACACTGTCGTTACGGCTATGTGACAACTCAAAACGGTTAATTAGCATAAATATGTATAGTTCATATTTTTACGCAACTTGGTATCGAGTGCTTAATGTATATGTACTAAAAAATGGATTCTACACCTTAATATAAGATTGTGAAATTTTTCCAAATGCACTGTCGTTACGGCTATATGACATCTCCAATAACCTCAAAACGGTTAATTAGCATAAATATGTATAGTTCATATTTTTACGCAACTTGGTATAGATTTCTTAGTGCATATGTACTACAAAATCGACTCTACACCTTAATATAAGATTGTGAAATTTTTCCAAATACACTGTCGTTACGGCTATGTGACAACTCAAAATGGTTAATTAGCATAAATATGTATAGTTCATATTTTTACGCAACTTGGTATCGAGTGCTTAATGTATATGTACTAAAAAATGGATTCTACACCTTAATATAAGATTGTGAAATTTTTCCAAATGCACTGTCGTTACGGCTATATGACATCTCCAAAAACCTCAAAACAGCTAATTAGCTTAAATATGTATAGTTCATATTTTTACGCAACTTGGTATCGGTTACTTAGTGCATATGAACTAAAAAATCGATTCTACACCTTAATATAAGATTGTGAAATTTTTCCAAATACACTGTCGTTACGGCTATATGACAACTCAAAATGGTTAATTAGCATAAATATGTATAGTTCATATTTTTACGCAACTTGGTATAGATTGCTTAGTGCATCTGTACTAAAAAATAGATTCTACACCTTAATATAAGATTGTGAATTTTTTCCAAATACACTGTCGTTACGGCTATATGATAACTCCAATAACCTTAAAACGGCTAATTTGCATATATATGTATAGTTCATATTTTTACGCAACTTGGTATCGATCGCTAAGTGCATATGTACTAAAAAATCGATTCTACACCTTAATATAAGATTGTGAAATTTTTCCAAATGCACTGTCGTTATGGCTATATGACATCTCCAATAACCTCAAAACGGTTAATTAGCATAAATATGTATAGTTCATATTTTTACGCAACTTGGTATAGATTGCTTAGTGCATATGTACTAAAAAATCGATTCTACGCCTTAATATAAGATTGTGAAATTTTTCCAAATACACTGTCGTTATGGCTATATGACATCTCCAATAACCTCAAAACACCTAATTAGCATAAATATGTATAGTTCATATTTTGACGCAACTTGGTATCGAGTGCTTAATGTATATGTACTAAAAAATCGATTCTACACCTTAATATAAGATTGTGAAATTTTTCCAAATGCACTGTCGTTATGGCTATATGACAACTCCAATAACCTCAAAACGGTTAATTAGCATAAATATATATAGTTCATATTTTTACGCAACTTGGTATAGATTGCTAAGTGCATATGTACTAAAAAATCGATTCTACGCCTTAATATAAGATTGTGAAATTTTTCCAAATACACTGTCGTTATGGCTATATAACATCTCCAATAACCTCAAAACAGCAACCTAGCATAAATATGTATAGTTCATATTTTTACGTAACTTGGTATCGGTTACTTAGTGCATATGTACTAAAAAATCGATTCTACACCTTAATATAAGATTGTGAAATTTTTCCAAATACACTGTCGTTATGGCTATATGACAACTCCAATAACCTTAAAACGGCTAATTTGCATATATATGTATAGTTCATATTTTTACGCAACTTGGTATCGAGTGCTTAATGTATATGTACTAAAAAATCGATTCTACACCTTAATATAAGATTGTGAAATTTTTCCAAATGCACTGTCGTTATGGCTATATGACAACTCCAATAACCTCAAAACGGTTAATTAGCATAAATATATATAGTTCATATTTTTACGCAACTTGGTATAGATTGCTAAGTGCATATGTACTAAAAAATCGATTCTACGCCTTAATATAAGATTGTGAAATTTTTCCAAATACACTGTCGTTATGGCTATATGACAACTCCAATAACCTTAAAACGGCTAATTTGCATATATATGTACAGTTCATATTTTGACGCAACTTGGTATAGATTACTTAGTGCATATGTACTAAAAAATCGGTTATACACCTTAATATAAGATTGTGAAATTTTTCCAAATACACTGTCGTTATGGCTATATGACAACTCCAATAACCTCAAAACGGTTAAATATATATAGTTCATATTTTTACGCAACTTGGTATCGATTGCTTAATGTATATGTACTAAAAAATCGATTCTTCACCTTAATATAAGATTGTGAAATTTTTCCAAATACACTGTCGTTACGGCTATATGACAACTCCAATAACCTTAAAACGGCTAATTTGCATATATATGTATAGTTCATATTTTTACGCAACTTGGTATCGAGTGCTTAATGTATATGTACTAAAAAATCGATTCTACACCTTAATATAAGATTGTGAAATTTTTCCAAATACACTGTCGTTACGGCTATATGACAACTCCAATAACCTTAAAACGGCTAATTTGCATATATATGTATAGTTCATATTTTTACGCAACTTGGTATCGAGTGCTTAATGTATATGTACTAAAAAATCGATTCTACACCTTAATATAAGATTGTGTAATTTTTCCAAATACACTGTCGTTACGGCTATATGACATCTCCAATAACCTTAAAACGGCTAATTTGCATATATATGTATAGTTCATATTTTTACGCAACTTGGTATCGAGTGCTTAATGTATATGTACTAAAAAATCGATTCTACACCTTAATATAAGATTGTGAAATTTTTCCAAATGCACTGTCGTTATGGCTATATGACATCTCCAATAACCTCAAAACGGTTAATTAGCATAAATATGTATAGTTCATATTTTTACGCAACTTGGTATAGATTGCTTAGTGCATATGTACTAAAAAATCGATTCTACGCCTTAATATAAGATTGTGAAATTTTTCCAAATACACTGTCGTTATGGCTATATAACATCTCCAATAACCTCAAAACAGCTAATTAGCATAAATATGTATAGTTCATATTTTCACGCAACTTGGTATCGAGTGCTTAATGTATATGTACTAAAAAATCGATTCTACACCTTAATATAAGATTGTGAAATTTTTCCAAATGCACTGTCGTTATGGCTATATGACAACTCCAATAACCTCAAAACGGTTAATTAGCATAAATATATATAGTTCATATTTTTACGCAACTTGGTATAGATTGCTAAGTGCATATGTACTAAAAAATCGATTCTACGCCTTAATATAAGATTGTGAAATTTTTCCAAATACACTGTCGTTATGGCTATATGACATCTCCAATAACCTCAAAACAGCTAATTAGCATAAATATGTATAGTTCATATTTTGACGCAACTTGGTATAGATTACTTAGTGCATATGTACTAAAAAATCGGTTATACACCTTAATATAAGATTGTGAAATTTTTCCAAATACACTGTCGTTATGGCTATATGATAACTCCAATAACCTTAAAACGTCTAATTTGCATATACATATATGTATAGTTCATATTTTTACGCAACTTGGTATCGAGTGCTTAATGTATATGTACTAAAAAATCGATTCTACACCTTAATATAAGATTGTGAAATTTTTCCAAATGCACTGTCGTTATGGCTATATGACAACTCCAATAACCTCAAAACGGTTAATTAGCATAAATATATATAGTTCATATTTTTACGCAACTTGGTATAGATTGCTAAGTGCATATGTACTAAAAAATCGATTCTACACCTTAATATAAGATTGTGAAATTTTTCCAAATCGTTATGGCTATATAACATCTCCAATAACCTCAAAACACATAATTAGCATAAATATGTATAGTTCATATTTTGACGCAACTTGGTATAGATTACTTAGTGCATATGTACTAAAAAATCGGTTATACACCTTAATATAAGATTGTGAAATTTTTCCAAATACACTGTCGTTATGGCTATATGACAACTCCAATAACCTCAAAACGGTTAAATATATATAGTTCATATTTTTACGCAACTTGGTATCGATTGCTTAATGTATATGTACTAAAAAATCGATTCTTCACCTTAATATAAGATTGTGAAATTTTTCCAAATACACTGTCGTTACGGCTATATGACAACTCCAATAACCTTAAAACGGCTAATTTGCATATATATGTATAGTTCATATTTTTACGCAACTTGGTATCGAGTGCTTAATGTATATGTACTAAAAAATCGATTCTACACCTTAATATAAGATTGTGAAATTTTTCCAAATACACTGTCGTTACGGCTATATGACAACTCCAATAACCTTAAAACGGCTAATTTGCATATATATGTATAGTTCATATTTTTACGCAACTTGGTATCGAGTGCTTAATGTATATGTACTAAAAAATCGATTCTACACCTTAATATAAGATTGTCAAATATTTCCAAATACACTGTCGTTATGGCTATATGACAACTCCAATAACCTCAAAACGGTTAATTAGCATAAATATGTTCACATCTGAACAAAATAAATTCACGTCATGCGAACTATGTTCTGGAGGGCATAAGTTAAAAGCTTGCGAGAAATTTAAAAAAATGAATGTCACTGAAAGGAACAACTTTGTCAGGTCAAAAGACTCTGTACAAACTGCTTGTCCCACTCACACAATCTCAATACTTGCGAAAGCAAATTTAATTGCGTATATTGCCACAAAAGGCATCACTCTATGTTACATCTCAATAACTTTCCCAACACATCTCATAGCAGCGCTTTTTCAAAAAAAGCCACGGGTTTAGTTGCCACAGCAACTCCCGAAACAAAAGAAAATTGCCAAGAAACACCATGTTGTTCAAAGGCATTAAAAACTCAAACGCTACACAGCGAAAATCATAGTAGAGTACTACTACCCACAGCAGTTGTCTCCATCGAACATCGAGGAGAACTGTTCAAACTAAGAGCCCTTATAGACCAAGGATCGCAACGATCATTCATAGCGTCTAGGGCACAAAATAGGCTAAAACTGCCAACAAAACATGCCAACTATGAAATTACGGGAATGGGCGGACGAGTAGTACAAAACTCAAGTAAAATCTGCCCCATTACCCTAATTTCCCCCAAAGCGGATAAGCGCATTCAAGCAAATGCTATTGTCTTACCGCAACTAACAAACATGCTTCCAAGCTATCAAATAAATAGCAAGCATTGGGATAAAATTTCACACCTGACACTGGCAGATCCAAACTGCAACACGCCAGCTCAGATAGACATCTTAATAGGCAGCGACCTTATACCGCAAATCATATTAGAAGGTGTTGAAACAATTTCGAAAACTCTACTGGCGCAAAATACCATTTTCGGATGGGTCCTAAGTGGACTAGTTGCGGAACCAGTCACAGCCATGACAACTCAAGTTGAGGAAATCTCAAACGAGTACCTCAATTCACAATTGAGAAAGTTTTGGGAGTTAGAAGAACTCCCCCCCATTTCAATTACAACACCAGAAGATCAGTATTGTGAAGACTTTTACAAAGCCACAACTACTCGATCAGCTAATGGTCGGTATGTCGTACGACTACCAATAAAACAACAATTTCCAGACACACTCGCCTTGGGTCACTCTCGCACCTCTGCAATACAGCAGTTTCTAAGTATGGAGAAAAACTTACTTAGAAAAGGTGAGCTTAAACAAGTTTATGATGGTGTCGTGGAAGAATACCTTCATTTAGATCACATGGAGGAAGTAAGCCCATGTGAAAAAATCATAAGAGGCAAATATTACTCTTTCTACTTGCCACATCATGCAGTAGTAAAGCCTGAGAAGAAAACAACAAAAGTTCGAGTTGTATTCAATGCATCACGATCCACGAGCTCAGGTAATTCCCTAAATGATATTCTATTTACGGGACCCACACTCCAACCAGATTTAATGCTCCTCATATTGAACTGGCGTATATACAAATACGTATTCAACGGGGATGTCGAAAAAATGTATCGACAAATACTGGTTCATAAAGATGATCAAGATTTTCAGCGGATTATTTTCCGAAAATCTGCCAATAGTCCACTACGCGACTTTAAATTGAAAACAGTTACTTTTGGCGTAAACTGTGCCCCATATCTAGCCATTCGTACACTACACGAACTGGCAGAAGACACAAAGCCAGAATTTCCACTGGCAACACAAGTCTTAAAAACGCAAACGTATGTAGACGATATCCTGTCTGGAAGCCACAGTCTTCCACAAGCATACGAGACCTTATCACAGGTAATAAATGCCCTCAATACCGCAGGGTTTCCTTTAAAAAAAATTACTGCCAATCACCCAAATATTTTAAAAAATATTCCTAAAGACCATTTGTTGGATACTAATTTCCTTATATTTGAAAAGGATAGTACAACAAAAACACTAGGCATCCAATGGAATGCGATATCGGACCAGTTTTCATACACGACTGAGTCCATATCCGCATTATCCGCCGTTACAAAACGCCAAATTCTCTCCTCGGTGGCAAAACTTTTTGACCCCGCAGGATGGCTTTCGCCAATTATGATACAAGCGAAAATCTTGATCCAAGAATTATGGCTAGACGGAACCGACTGGGACGAACAAGTGAAACCTCTTCGCTTAGAAAAATGGTCCCAGTTCGCTAATAATTTGAACGACATCTCGAAGATACAAATTCCACGGTGGGTAAACTATTCCCCCGAAAACAAAGTGGAACTACACGGTTTCTGCGACGCCTCTGAAAAGGCATATTGTGCCACTATTTATGTGCGCACACAAAGCGATATTGCAACCACAAGCCACTTATTAGCGGCAAAAGCAAAAGTTGCGCCTCTAAAAACGATAAGTCTACCACGACTTGAACTCTGTGGCGCTCTGCTACTAGCAAAGCTAGCTTCAATGGTGCAGACCCACTTAAATATGGCGAAATACAGATTATATTTATGGTCCGATTCCGAGATAGTTCTAGCCTGGTTAGAAAAACCACCACATGCGTGGAAAACTTATATTTCTAACCGAACATCTGAAATACTTGACCTAGTAGGATCAGCCACTTGGCGTCACGTAGCCAGTGCTGACAATCCTGCTGATCTAGGTACAAGAGGATGCAAGCCTCTGCATCTTGCCACCTCCACCCTCTGGTGGAATGGCCCCCGATGGTTAACAGAATCTCCCGATTCTTGGCCACAATCGCCCATGCGCAACATACTTGCCCCAGAAAGTCGTAAAATCGACACTTATCATGCAACACTGGATGACACTGACATCCTTGAACGATTTTCATCGTTTCCCCGAGCCCTCCGGGTAGTTGCCTATATTCTCAAGTTTTTAGAGCGGCTCAAACTTAAAGTTAAAGGAGCAACTTATCTCCATTGCGATAAATTTACGCACCAAGACTTACAAAAAGCAAAGGTCGCTCTTATCGCTGCAACCCAAACGCGCTACTTCAGCCGCGATGTAGAATTACTAAGAGAATCGAAGCCTATCGATAAAAAGAGCTCACTCTTAGTCCTAAACCCATTTCTAGATTCGAAGGGTTTACTTCGTGCGAATGGTCGGCTTGCTAATTCAAGCCTAACGTACAATGAACGCCACCCTATAATCATCCCAGAGAGGTGTCCGTTTGCCACGTTATTTATTAGATATATCCACACACTAATGCTCCATGCCGAACATCGCCTCATGCAACATATGGTCCGCCAAGAGCTGTACATACCCCGACTGAAGCCCCAAATAAAAAAGTGCATTTTCATGTGCAAAATCTGCACTATGCATAAGCAGAAAATGCGATCGCAGATTATGGCAGCACTTCCACCTGAACGCTGCAATTTTGCTCTGCCGTTCACCACTACAGGTGTAGATTTTGCTGGGCCTTTTATGATAAAGGCATCCATGTTAAGGTCTCCTACCCTCATGAAAGGCTACGTGGCTGTTTTTGTCTGTTTCACGACAAAAGCAGTGCACCTAGAGCTATGTACCAGTCTGACAACGGAGGCTTTTCTCGCGGCATTTGCTCGCTTCGTCGGAAGACGTGGCTTTCCATCCAAAATCATGAGCGATAATGGCAAAACATTTATTGGAGCTCAACGAGCCACAGAAAAACAGTTTGTCGATTTCTTTAAACAAGTATCACCTGACATCGTACAAAAGTACGCACCCCAAGGTATCAATTGGCAGTTTATCCCCCCAAGCGCTCCACATATGGGTGGCTTATGGGAATCTGCCGTAAAAAGCTTCAAATCTTATTTTAAAAAGATAGCTGGCAACCACAAATTTAATTTCGAAGAATTCACGACCCTCTTAATTAGAATTGAAGCCGTTCTTAATTCACGGCCTCTCGCTGCACTCTCGCAAGATCCCTCAGACTTTACTGCCCTCACGCCAGGGCATTTTCTTAAAGGAGCGCCCATTCTGGCCACACCTGAGCCAGGCGTGGAGTCGCTTTCCTTATTAAACCGTTGGGAAAGAATTAAAATTCTCCATCATGACTTCAGTCGTCGATGGAAAGATGATTATTTAAAGGACCTCCACAGAAGGTACCGATGGAAAACAACAGAAAATGCGCCTAAGCTTGGAGATTGTGTCTTGATCAATGACGATTGTCTCCCCCCCACCGAATGGCGGCTTGGCCGCATAGAGAAGCTCTACTACGGCTCCGATGGTCATATTCGCGTAGTCGATCTCCGTACACAAACGGGAACGCTAACCAGGCCGGTCGTTAAGCTATGCTTTTTGCCAACCGCGGATAAAACCGAAAAGTAAACCGAAAATAACGTACCGTAACTAATAAACAAAGAAACGAAAAATAAATAATGATAAAATGCTCCAATATCAATAACTAGCAACAAAAACCAAGAAAAGAGAGTCGATCCACATGACGACTCACTCGTGCCACATTTCGTGGCACCAATGCCTATATGAATATATATGTATGTATATGTTAACTAAAATAAAATCTTTTAACAGATAACAATGGATGCCGAGATGCCAACTGCGCCCACGCCCACAATACGTTCGGCAGTTACTGTTCCGCGCTCGAAGACTGCACCAGTCGCAGCGCCGCGAACCACCATCGCCCCCGCAGCTCCCCGAACAGTTTCAACGGCTCCACAAAACGACACGCGAACAACGGCTCCGGAACCACCTCAACTCGAATGCGCCCTATGTCGCCGTCGTCATCGGTTGCCTCGCTGTGGCATCTTTAAGGGGATGACCCCGCAGCAGCGCCAGCAGATCGCTCAGGCACATGGGCATTGTCTGAACTGTCTGGCGCCCACCCATCGTACGCAGGAGTGCACAACGGGCTACCAGTGCCAAGTGTGCATGGGTCACCACCATACGCTGCTACACCGCACCGGCGTACTCGATGGCGGACGTCGTAATGCTCCTCGCAGCCGTAATGCCATCAGAGGACCCCAGCGATCGCAACCACGCAGGCCGGCCTACCCTACGGAGAACTCCCGTTCCTGGCGTCACCGCTCTCCTACACCGAACCGGAGGCGCCAGCCGAGGCCGCAATCTCGTCGATCCACCGGCCTCAGCAACGTGGTAGCCACGTTACAACGGCTTCAGAGGCTACTAGGCTAGACACTCGCCTAGGGGGGCCAGGATGTACAAATGAGCATCCTCCCCCGACCTCAACACACACACTACATTACCACACCACATCGTTTCAAAACTTACATCACTAACACGCAACCTTCACCACATCACACCACATCGACTCAAACCTACATCACTAACACGCAACTTTCACCACAGTACGCTTACAACCCACATCCTACACTACTCGTGAGAGCATTTACACACCGACATCTACACACATCAGCACACATGTACACCAACACTCATCACATCATCCGATTCAGCACCAACGGGATCCAGGAAGGACCGATAAACAGATCGACTCGCTCAGTTCGTTTGCGATATTAACAGCGATCGGTTTGTGACTATTTTTCTGCGCGTCCCGTTTCCAATCCGCCATCATCCGAATCCACGCCGCAATTTAATTTATCAGTTTTTTATATTAATGATTATTATATAATCATCACGAGTCGTTTTTGTGCTTTTTCTTGGCAATAAAAATCGGTTGGTGTCACCCGGACACAAGAATCACACCCCCTCGATAAATTGGGTTATTTGATTTCATTTTCTTGCGCTACTGACGGTATTGGTGGTATAAAATCAAAAGGGTGAGTGCAAAAATTTCCACAAAGGTTTAATAAGAAGTGAACTGAATTGAACGTACAATGTAATAAGTAACTTACAATTACAGTTATGACGCTATGATACATATAATGTCATTTAGAAGGTTGCCATATTAATGATATTAAGATTACAGTGATGATATTAAGATTACAACTTCAACACTTCTTCTTAAGCTTATATATCTACATACTTTTTAACAAAACTTTAATTTAATCCAAGCATTTTTACAAAATTACAGTGCTTTTGCTTAGACAAAGACTTTGTTAAGACATCGGCAACATTCTTATCTGTGGATACATATTTCAAATTGATTTCATTATTTTCAACTTTTTCACGAATGAAATGATACTTAATATCTATGTGTTTTGTACGCTTGTGGTGAACTGGATTGCGAGCGATATGTTGTGCGCTGATGTTGTCACCATATAGCGTTATTGGTGTTGAGCTTGACCAGCCTATCTCTCTTAATAGTCTGCTAAGGTATATTGCCTCTTTTGCTGCCATTGCTAAGGCTACATATTCAGCCTCAGTGCTGCTTAATGCTGTGATGTTCTGCTTCGTTGAGGACCACGAAAAAGAACTACCTCCTAAGTAAAAAGCGTACCCTGTGTACGACTTTCTGTCAGACGAATCGTTTGCCCAATCAGCGTCGGCGAACCCCTTTACGTCTTCACCAGTCTGGCAATATTCAATGGACATGTCGATGGTGCCCGATAAATAACGTAGTATATGCTTAGCTGCTGTCTCGTGCTCAATATGCGGATCTGTATTGTGCCTGGAAAGTTTGCTTACTGCGTGCAAAATATCTGGCCGACTCAAGACCGCTAAATACATCAGAGAACCGATTAGTGATTGATATTCAGTAGCATTTACCTTCACACAATTTTTGTTTGTGCATCCAACTTGGAACCCAGGGTCAAGTGGTGTTGCTACTGCCCTGCAATGTTGCATACCAAAGGAATCGAGAACTGCTCTGATGTACTTCTTCTGGTGCAAAGAAATCGCACCTTTTTCGCCTTTTCGTTGTATTTCCAACCCTAGGAAATAACTTATAGTACCGTAATCATGCATCTGGAACTTTGCTGCTATCTTCTTCTTAATTTCTGCTATTTCATTTTCGCTGGGACATATGATGATCAAATCATCAACGTAGACTGCTATATAACTATACTGCTCATTGTTGTTGTTCACGTACAAACATGGCTCATGTCTACCCCTTTTGAACCCGATGCTGGTTAAAACTGCGTCTAACGTGCTATTCCAAACACGGCCGGATTGTTTCAATCCATAAATTGCTTTTTGTAGCTTTAACACCTTTTCTGGATACTTCTTGCTGATAAAACCCTCTGGTTGTTTCATGAAAACATTTTCTTCAAGTTTGCTGTTCAAATACGCGTTCGATATATCAATATGATGCATGTACAGCTGTTTTTCTGCAGCTATCGCAAAAAGCATGCGTATCGTCTCGTAACGTATAACTGGAGAGAACGTCTCCCAGTAGTTGACACCTAATTGTTGCCCACAGCCTTTTGCAACTAATCTTGATTTAAACTTATCGATATTTCCGCTGGCGTCTCGCTTAATTCGATAAACCCATTTTGAACCAATGGCTTTTGTCCCTTCGGTAAATCAACTAACAACCATGTATTATTGGCTATAAGAGCATCATATTCCAACTGCATGGATTTTCGCCATTCAACTGCATGTTGACCACTCAATGCTTCCATTGGACTTTGAGGCGTTTCCTCATCTTCCGTATAGTTTACATTTAAAAGTTGAAACTGCTTCTTTGGCCTGCCTGGTTGACCTGTTCGAATATATTTTGGTCTACCACGCCCACGTTTTGGTAACTCACCTTGTTCTGAACTTGTTGCGCTCTGCTCTGCTTCAGAATCACTTGCTGTGGCAAACTCATCCTCCTCATCGTCGAAGTCGCTTCTCATTTCACGCTTGCCTACATTTTCAGTTGCTGACTGCTCGTTTTCTGCAGACTTAAGACGAATGATGTTTGTCGCGAAATCACTATTGCATTGTGATGAACTATTTTCTGAAGTGATGCTCGTATTAAACTCGCCTTCAATGAATTTAACGTCGCGCCTTGCTACTATAATACGCCGCTGTTGATCATATAAACGATATGCTTTTGCTGTATTGGAGTAACCCACAAAAATATACTCCTTGCCTTTCGCATCGAATTTGCCTTTGTTTGTTTTGTCTAGTGCAAATGCACGTGACCCGAAAATACGAAGATGCTTTACTGATGGTTTACGCTGCTTCCACACCTCAAATGGAGTACGAGAATTCAATGCCTTCGTTGGGCATCTATTTCGTAAATACACTGCGGTTTGTACCGCTTCAGCCCACAAAAATTGACCAAGATTTGCGTGAATTAATAAGCTTTTGGCCATTTCGACTATGGTTCGGTTAGCTCGCTCCGCAACACCATTTTGCTGGGGTGTATACGGGACGGTCAACTCCCTCTTTATACCACAACTTTTCAAAAAATTATCGAATTCACTGTTTATATATTCTTTGCCATTATCACTTCGTATGGCTTTTATCTTACAGTCCATTTGGCATTCAACATAACTTTTAAAATTTCTAAATTTTTCAAAAACTTCACTTTTGGCCTTCATAAAGTATACAAATGTCTTTCTAGAAAAATCGTCTATAAATGTAACAAAAAATCGATTACCACCTAGCGATTTAACATTCATAGGCCCACACACATCTGTATGCACAAGTTCAAGTACTTTCTTCGTTGAACGCTCAGTCTTTTGTACAAATGGTAATGCACAAATTTTCGCTTTATTGCACGTATCGCAATTCACTTGTTTTGGTATACCCTTTAATTTCATACCATGGACTAACTCTTTTTCACTGAGTTCACGTAAATTTTTAAAATTCAAGTGTCCGTATCTGTTGTGCCACATTGTAACTTGCGAGTTAGTTAACATATTCACAACACCAACAACTCTTTTTTCAATATATAAATATAAGTCATTTATTCGTTTTGCTTTTAACACTAATTGTTTTTCTTTATTTTTCACTAAAGCCGTTTCTTTTTCGAACATGGTGTAATTTCCGAACTGCGCTGCTTTACTCACTGACACAAAATTCATGCGTAGCGCTGGTACATATAAAACGTTTTGTAGTTCTATTTTGCCTTTTTCACTTTGCAATAACACAGTACCTATACCGTATGACTCAACATATTGATCAGCTGCTAACATTATTTTTGCTTCTTTCTTTTTAAACGAAATAAACAAACTTTTATTACAACACATATGAGAGGTAGCGCCACTGTCGATGCACCAAATATTTTTCTTCTGCTTTTCATCAATGCTTCCAAGAATTAAGCAGTTTGATGTTTCTTCATATTCACTTTGATTATTGCTTACTTTGTTTAAACTTCGGCATTCACTTGCCCGATGACCCGATCGTTGACAATTGAAGCATTTTCCCTTAAATTTGAATTTCTTTTGCTTCTTCACTTCTTTCGTCGCATCGCTTTGCCAATCGTGTGTTCTAACGCTGCTTAGTTGCTTTTGCGCTGCATGTGTGCTTTTGTTTGCGCACGCATACACTGCTTGCATGTCCTCTCTTTCATTTCGTTCTTGCCTACGCGTACCTTCTTCTAGAATTTTTGCTTTGACTGTGTCAAAAGTTGGCAATTCGTCGCGCGTCTCAATTGCTACAACAAAAGTTTCCCACGAGCTAGGAAGACTTGACAACAACATTATGGCTTTCAAATCGTCCGCTATTTGTATGTTCAATTCCGTTAGTTTGTCGACCGTTTCGACGAACAACTGTAGATATTGAATCACGCTATCATATTGCTGCATATTCAAACGCAACAATTTTTGATATAACTGCACTTTTCTAATTGGTCCAACTGGCATATGAATTTGCTTCAATTTCTGCCATGCTTCTGATGCTGTTTTGCATGATTTTATATGCAATAACTGCGTCGGTTTCAAATTAAGGAACAAGCATGCCAACGCTTTTTGGTCTGCTGTATTCCATTTTTGCACTTCTTGAGGCGTTGCCTCCTCTGGTTTTTCATCACTAATCACGTACCACAAATCTGTGGTAATTAGCACACTGCGCACAGATACCGACCAGACGTCGTATTTGTCTTCTGCAAGTTTTTCTATTTGCAGAGACAAACTCATTTTAAAAACGTATTTAAAAAACCGCGCACACACGAAATTGAGAAATTCACTTCAGTTAATATTTCACTTGAGTTAGTATTTTTCTTTACATAACTCGCAACTGTCCCGCTATAACAAATGGTGCCCTATGCGTTTTGTCCTGGGCCCATAACCATTGTTGGCAGATAACCAATGTAGTAGAGAACGACTGTTATAAGGAAACGCAGTGTTGATGGTTCAAAGGTTTAATAAGAAGTGAACTGAATTGAACGTACAATGTAATAAGTAACTTACAATTACAGTTATGACGCTATGATACATATAATGTCATTTAGAAGGTTGCAATATTGATGATATTAAGATTACAGTGATGATATTAAGATTACAACTTCAACAGTATATGTACTAAAAAATCGATTCTACGCCTTAATGTAATATTGTGAATTTTTTCCAAATACACTGTCGTTACGGCTATATGATATCTCCAATAACCTCGAAACGGTTAATTATCATAAATATGTATAGTTCATATTTTTACGCAAATTGGTATCGGTTACTTAGTGCATATGTTCTAAAAAATCGATTCTACACCTTAATATAAGATTGTGAAATTTTTCCAAATACACTGTCGTTATGGCTATATAACATCTCCAATAACCTCAAAACACCTAATTAGCAAAAATATGTTCATGTATAGTTCATATTTTTACGCAAATTGGTATCGGTTACTTAGTGCATATGTACTAAAAAATCGGTTCTACACCTTAATATAAGATTGTGAAATTTTTCCAAATACACTGTCGTTATGGCTATATGACAACTCCAATAACCTCAAAACGGTTAAATATATATAGTTCATATTTTTACGCAACTTGGTATCGATTGCTTAATGTATATGTACTAAAAAATCGATTCTTCACCTTAATATAAGATTGTGAAATTTTTCCAAATACACTGTCGTTACGGCTATATGACAACTCCAATAACCTTAAAACGGCTAATAAGCATAAATATGTATAGTTCATATTTTTACGCAACTTGGTATCGAGTGGTTAATGTATATGTACTAAAAAATCGATTCTACACCTTAATATAAGATTGTGAAATTTTTCCAAATACACTGTCGGTACGGCTATATAAAATCTCCAATAACCTCAAAACGGCTAATAAGCATATACGAGGGCTGTCCGATAAATAACCGACCTAACCATGATGCACGCGACTTTTTCAATTTTTTTTTTTTATTTTTCTACATAGTCTCCTTGTAACTCCACACACTTCTCCCAGCGATGCTCCTATCTCTGCAACCCTTCCAAATAGTACTTGGCGTCTTTGTCTGCAAAATACGAGTTCACGAAAGAGATTGCCTCCTCATTTGACGAAAATCTCTGGCCGCCGAGCGCAGTTTTAAGTTGAGGAAACAAAAAAAAGTCGCTTGGTGCTAGATCCGGTGAATAAGGTGGATGGTCCAGCAGTTCGAACCGCAATTCCTGGATTTTCGCCATGGCGACTGTTGAGGTGTGAGATGGTGCGTTGTCTTGGTGGAACAAGACTTTCTTTTTTTGCAAATGTGGCCGATTTTTCGAAATTTCTTCCTTTAGCTTGTCCAATAATGATGCGTAGTATGCTCCTGTTATAGTTTTTCCTTTTTCAAGATAGTCGATAAAAATAATTCCATGGCTGTCCCAAAAAACACTCGCCATCACTTTCCCAGCCGAATACACAGCTTTAGGTTTTTTTGGGGCTGGTTTCCCCTTTTCAATCCACTGTTTAGATTATTTTTTTGTTTCGGGCGTATAATGATGAATCCAAGTTTCGTCTACAGTTATCAATCGGCGCCAAAAACGGGTTTTATTGCCTCTAAACTGAGCCAACAGAGCGCTGGAAATGTTCATGCGCGCACGTTTGTGGTCTAGCGTAAGCAAACGCGGCACCCAACGCGCGGACAGCTTTCTCATGCCCAAATCTTGGTTCAATATGTGACAAACAGTTTCTTTTGACATCTTCATAATCTCAGCTATTTCCCTAACTTTAATCCGGCGGTCGTCTAGTACCAATTGATGAACTTTAGCGATGTTATCGTTAGTGGTTACAGTTTTTGGACGCCCAGGACGTTCATCATCTTCCAAGCTCCTGCGACCACGTTTAAATTCAGCTGCCCAAAATTTTACGGTGGTAAACGATGGTGCAGAGTCACCATACACAGAGTCCAACTCATCTTTGATTTGTGAAGGCGTATTGCCTTTCAAAAATAAAAATTTAATTACAGCTCGATATTCAATTTTTTCCATTTTGGTGAAATCTCCGAAATAGACTCACAAAAACGACTGTCAACAGATAATTGCGCAAGATAAATTTCTGAAATTTTGGCGAGTAGCTATTATAATATGCACAATTTGAAGTAGAAACTTTTTTTTCAGATGTGCCGCTAGCTTCACGTTGAGGTCGGTTATTTATCGGACATCCCACGTATATGTATAGTTCATATTTTTACGCAACTTGGTATCGAGTGGTTAATGTATATGTACTAAAAAATCGATTCTACACCTTAATATAAGATTGTGTAATTTTTCCAAATACACTGTCGTTATGGCTATATGACATCTCCAATGACCTCAAAACAGCTAATTAGTATAAATTTGTAAAGTTCATATTTTTCTGCAACTTGGTATCGATTGCTTAATGTATATGTTCTAAAAAATGGATTCTACACCTTAATATATTATTGTGAAATTTTTCCAAATACACTATCGTTACGGCTATATGACATCTCCAATAACCTCAAAACAGCTAATTAGCATAAATATGTATAGTTCATATTTTTACGCAGCTTGGTATAGATTGTTTAGTGCATCTGTACTAAAAAATTGATTCTACACCTTAATATAAGATTGTGAAATTTTTCCAAATACACTATCGTTACGGCTATATGACATCTCCAATAACCTCAAAACAGCTAATTAGCATAAATATGTATAGTTCATATTT
>NW_026038430.1:0-20000 GCF_023373825.1 Bactrocera dorsalis
CTCAATATAATTTTAGCTGTCGCGAACTAAAATATAGCAATAAAACTAAGTTTAATTCTTTCGCAACACTCTTTATATTTAATATAAAGTTTTGCTGCCACCTGGAGGAATATCACTTGCTTTGATTCTTGCAGGTTGGAAGTGAATAAAATGTTTGGTTGCACTCAAACTTAGCACGTCCTTACTTGGTTTTTCTTATATTTTATAAATAAAGATAAGCGAAACTGAATCAAACGGTAGAGTTTAACCGCTTTTCACATCGGATTTGACGATACCAATTAAGGAATATATTAAACTTTTTCAGTTTTTAAGAGAGAGATATCATCAATCAATTCAGACTATATTACCTCTACGAACGAAACATCCCCCCCCCCACCCCCCCCCCCATAACTTATATAAAAAAGAAGAAAAGGCAACACAATTCCGCCAGAGAATCACAAAACGTATTTTTATTTTATGAAAATGAATATATGTATGTATTGAGTCGGACTTATAAAATTATGTTCGCACAATAGAGATAAAATTATGTTCGCACAATAGAGCTCGGGGGAATCGCACGGCTGTCGCAAGCGGATCGCAAAAAGGAAGTAGCAAAAAACGAACTTGTTTCTCCCTCCTCTTGTTCCTTTTTTGGTGGTGGTGAAAACGCAGTGGTAATGTACATAGTTATGTGTGATGTGGATTGTAGGTGGTGTAGAGATGAGTGTGGTGAATGAAGTGTGTTAGCGACGGATATTTTGATGCGGTGAGTGTAGAGTGTTCTGTGTCGGTTATGTGTTGTGTGGGGCAAGAGACTGAAGCTCATTTAGCCATCCCGGCCCCCCTAGGCGAATATTTCAGCCTAGGAGTCGTTGCAACTGCTGGAGCGTGGCCACAACGTTGCTCAGGCCTGAAGTGCGGCGCGGACGGGGCGTTTGTTGCTGGCGTCGTGTTGACGTCCCATTCTGTTGCCGCCGGATACGGGAGGATGATATGGTTGGCTGTCGACGCGATCGTGCATCCCGGCTGGTTGGCAGTCGTCGTACTGCACCACGGTGGTGGCTACCAGATTGTTGACCGATGTCGGGTCTGGTGGTTTTGTGCAGCATGGTGTGGTGAGGCCACATACATATCTGGCACAGGTTGCCCGATGGACATTGCTGGGTAGTGTGGGTAGGTGCCAGACAATTGAGGCAGTGGCCGTGTGCCTGGACGATGCGCAGCCTTTGCGGTGGTGGCAGACCTTTAAAAATTGCGCAGTGCATCAACCGGTGCGGTCGTCGACATATTGGGCACCTGATGCGCTGCGGCTCTGCTGCTGATATGGGCGTTGGCGGCAGTGCTCGCGTTCCACTACGCGGACCCGTTGATGTGGTGGTTCGGGGAGCTGCTACTGGGCCAGCCGCAACTGGTGCTGCCGCAACTGGAGCTGCCACTTGGCGTGGCACGTGGACAGTCGAGCGGATGGTTGGCGTCGGAGCGAGTGGCATGTCTGCATCCATGTTTATCTGTATGGAAGAGTATGATTTTAATTGTAAATTTGTTACATGAAGTGGATATGGGTATGGCTGCCACGTTGTGGCAGAAATGGATCGTCAAGTTGACTGATCATTCGATTGCTTTGTTTGTTATCTTAAAATATTTATTATAACGGGTTTATTCGAGGGTTTTTTCGTTTACGTTTCGATCGGCGGTCGGTAAAAAGCATAGCTTAACGAGCGGTCTTGTTAACTTTCCTGATTGCGTACGGAGATCGACTACGCGAATATGACCGTCGGAGCCTTGGTAAAGCTTCTCTATGCGGCCAAGCCGCCATTCGGTAGGGGGGAGACACTCGTCCTGTATCAGGACACAATCTCCAATCTTTGGCGCATTTTCGGTAATTTTCCATCGGTACCTCTTGTGGAGGTCCTTGATATAGTCCTCTTTCCATCGGCGACTGAAATTATGATGGAGAATTTTAATTCTTTCCCATCTGTTTAGTAAGGATAGCGACTCCACGCCTGGCTCAGGTGTGGCCAGAATGGGTGCTCCTTTTAGAAAATGCCCTGGAGTTAGGGCTGTTAAATCGGAGGGATCTTGCGAGGGTGGTGAGTGGCCGTGAGTTGAGAACGGCTTCGACTTTAGTTAATAATGTAGTGAATTCTTCATAATTAAATTTGTAGCTGCCAGCTATCTTCTTGAAGTGAGATTTGAAGCTCTTTACAGCTGATTCCCACAAACCACCCATATGAGGAGCGCTTGGGGGTATAAATTGCCAATTGATACCTTGGGGGGCGTACTTTTGTACGATGTCAGGTGATACTTGTTTAAAGAAATCCACGAACTGTTTCTCTGTGGCTCGTTGAGCTCCAATGAATGTTTTGCCATTATCGCTCATGATTTTTGATGGGAAGCCACGTCGAGCGACGAAGCGAGCAAATGCCGCGAGAAAAGCCTCTGTCGTCAGATTAGTGCACAGCTCAAGGTGGACTGCCTTTGTCGTGAAACATACAAAGACAGCCACATAGCCTTTCATGAGAGTGGGAGATCTTAGCATGGACGCCTTTATTTGAAAAGGCCCAGCAAAATCGACACCTGTGGTGGTGAAAGGCAGAGCGAAATTGCAGCGTTCAGGTGGAAGTGCTGCCATAATCTGCGTTCGCATTTTTTGCTTATGCATAGTGCAGATCTTGCACATGAAAATGCATTTCTTGATTTGGGGCTTCAGACGTGGGATGTAAATACTCTTGTCGTACCATATGTTGCATGAGGCGATGTTCGGCGTGTAGCATTAATATGTGGATGTATTTCAGGAATAAGGTGGCAAATGGAGACTTCTCAGGTATGATTATGGGGTGGCGTTCGTTATATGTTAGGCTGAATTAGCAAGCCGGCCGTTTGCACGAAGCAGACCTTTCGTGTCGATAAATGGGTTTAGTACTAAGAGTGAGCTCTTTTGTCAATAGGCTTCGATTCTCTTAGCAACCCAAGTCGCGGCTGAAGTAGCGCGCTCCGCTTGGGTTGATGCAGATAAGAGCGACCTTTGCCTTTTGTAACCTCTTGGTGCGTCAAACTTAGCGCATTGGTGGGCAAGTGCTCCCTGTACCTTAAGTTTGAGCCGCTCTGTGAATTTGAGCATATAAGGCGACTACTCTGGAGGGCTCGGTGGGAACGATTGAAAATAGTTCAAGGATGTCATCATCATCCAATATTGTGTGGTAGGTGTCGAATTTTACGACTTTCTGGGGCAATTATGTTGCGCATTGGCGATTGTGGCCAGGAATCGGGAGATTCTGTTAACCACCGGGGGCCATTCCACCATAGGGTGGTGGTGGCGAGGATGCAGGGGTTTGGACCCTCTTGTACCTAGATCAGCAGGATTGTCAGCACTGGCAACGTGTCGCCAAGTGGCTGATCCCTACTAGGTCAAGTATTTGCGCCGTTCTATTAGAAATATATGTTTTCCACGCGTGTGGTGGTTTTTCTAACCAGGCTAGAACTATTTCGGAATCGAACCCAGAGATATAATTTATATTTTGCCATGTTTAAGTGGGTCTGCACCATGGAGACTAGCTTTGCTAGGAGCAGAGCGCCACAGAAGTTCAAGTCGTGGTAGACTTATGGTTTTTAGAGGCGCAAATTTTGCTTTTGCCACTAGTAGTTGACTTGTAGTTGCGACATCGGTTTGTAGTACGCACATATATAGTGGCACAATATGCCTTTTCAGAGGCGTTGCAGAAGCTGTGTAGTTCCACTATGTATTCGTGGGAATAGTTTCCCGATCGCGATTCGGGGGAATAGTTTACCCACCGTGGAATTTGTATCTGCGAAATGTCGGTCAGATTATTAGCGAACTGGGACCATCTTTCTAAGCGAAGAGGTTTCACTAGTTCGTCCCAGTCGGTTCCGTCTAGCCATAATTCTTGAATCAGAGATTTTCGCTTGTATCATAATTGGCGAAAGCCGCTCGCAAAAATTTCAATAAAATGTCAAGTCGTTTTGTACAGCTCATTAAATATAGCACGCGCAAAGGCATAAATCTTTTGCAGAACTTTTTATTTTGCTCTCAACTCATGGGTTGTGTAGAAGTTCACGCGGAGGAAATTCTGATCGATTCACTTGGGAGAGAAACGATTCTTTACATTTCAAGCCTCACTCGGTCTTTGACCAAGTATCCTCTGGGTAGCCTAACACTGTTTGAAGGCGAGCTAAAGTGAGAAGGAAATATCCCTCAGGGTTGTGCGCTGTTGGGACCCACGTCCACATGAAAAGGAATAAGTCGGATGAGAGATTTTTGACGACCTTGGCAACGAAAAAGCTACGATTTGCATGCGCCAATGTCCCTGCCGGTAGCTGATGTCCTCGAAAATAAGGCTGACATCAGCAGTCCAAGAAATCGATGGAGAAGGACAGAGACGAGTAGGTCCTTTTCTGAACTCGTGGTATAAAGGAGCGCAAGTTTGGTGTTGGATTCTGAGAGAGCTTTCGTGTTGCTCAACTATCATTCACATCGATAATCAGACATCCGCATAAAGCAGGTTTTTTCGCTGTTGCGCACGCGACGAAGAAGGAGATGTGACCAAAGATCCTTTATGAGCGGAGCGCACAGAGTGCCCCGCCACGATGTCATCGTGCTTGGCGATCAACTGGGGGGCAAAGAGGTATCTTTGAACCTTCGGTAAATTCGCCGCACGTAGAATTTTCGAGCATTACCCCTGTCGGTGCTGATCGAGCTTTCGTACTCACGCATTTGGTTTCTTTCTTTCCAGCATAGAATTCTCGCTTCCCTCTTCAACTCCGGTATCTATCCATCCCGCACGTTGTTGATCGAAACGTTTGCAGTGTTTTTCTCCGCTGCGAGCCTCTCGTCGTACAGCTGTTTTTGCACCACATTCGGCAGCTGTGCAGCAAAAAATGCCGTCCCAACAAACCGAGTTGTTGGATCAGAGAAGCTGCAATCCAAAGAGGCTTTTCTATGATTGCACTCCTTTCTCGACGTCGGACAACTCGGTTGTGTGTGGCGTGCGTTTTCCAGACAGATGCGAATGTGCGAAAGTGCAAAAGAACAGCTGGTACGACGAGGAGTGCCTGTCGCAGCGGAGAGACAGGCTGTCTTCCGTTCGATCGACCACAACACGTGTTGGTGGGATAGATCCAGTTGGTGAGAGGGAAGCGAGACGCATTGCAGACAGAACATAGAGCCGAAATCGTGAGTCGACAGCTCATAGTGGGACAGTTAATCTCGTTTACGTCGGCGTTGAAGTTCTTCACCCGGAGCATATTTTGACCTGGGCATCTAGTAGTGCGCTCCAAGCATACATATGGAGGGCACTTCCAGTCTGAGGCGTGAACGCAAATCAGCGAGATGTTGAAGAACCCTCGATGCGTGCTAGACGTTCATTCCCGGAGTGAAGAAGTTCGCAATTGCCGAATCCAACACCAAACTTGCGCCTTTATGCACTGTAGTAGATGTCAAAAGGCCCTTGTCATGATCGCTTCTTTTCTTGGACGGCGGTGATGTCCCAGCGATTATTTTGAGGCATCAATCCATTACCAAATTCCCAATGGGCCCTCAAATCATAGTCCTTATTCGTTTTGTCGTGGTCCACCGTCAACCGATTGGCTTATCAGTTTCTTCATGGTCAACCGGGCTTCACCATGCCCAAATCTTAAGCCTCAAATCGACTAACATATTCGTGCCATTTCAAAGCTGCTCACAGCCGAAAAAGCTGTTTATGCGCGGCTCTTGTATGAAAATTATCTTTTGAATGACTGGAAAGAACTCCTAGGATCGGGAAGCTCTCCGGCCTTCGATCAAACTTTTACATGACTCCCATCCTTCTTCATCACTCGAAAAATATCATCAGAAATCAAAGATTACATTCTGATAAATACGTCTGCTTCTGTTCCTCAATAAAAAGGGTCAATACATATCCAGGAGCGGATGTACCTTCGGATCACAACTAGCTATTGGCAAAATTGCGTATTAGGCTAGCAGTAATTAAAAAAAGTAAGCCTAAAATTAAGCTAAATATACAGTGAGTGCCACTCAAAATGGCCCACCTGTGAGAAGTGCAAAACTTAATTTTGTTGCACTTAGTTTTATACTTACCTTTGCCTGATTATGTATTTTTTGCTGTGTTCAAATGAAACTTTTTAAGCAATTAAAAAATAGGTGACAATAACCATTGTATTTTCGGGCAAAAGTTCAAAATACCCTTGAATTTAGCACTCAATATTTTATATGGTATTTTATCTAAACCGTTAGCAATTTTTTGTCTGTTTAGTTAGTTTAGACATATTTTTCATCAGACCGACTTTTTATTTCTGTTTGCGATTTTGAGAGTGTAAGATCTTGCACATTTTCGTAAAATGGCTCCTCAAACCACAAATGAAATACGAAGTTTAATTATACAACATTATAAAAACGGTGAAAGTCAAAGAGTAATAGCAGATATAGTTAAAAGACCACGCAGCACAATAAAAAATATAATAAAACGCTATAACGAAGAACGAATTGGCGAGACGTGTCTCTTCGGTACGGGCGTGAAAATCGACTGTGTGGCACCCCGATCTAACCAATCCTTTTTGATCGGCTGAGTGGTGAAAAAGGTGTATGTTGTGGTATGGTGGGGTTTGGTGCGTGGGGTTCAAAAAAGTAAAATTAAATCCACGTCTAAGTGCTCCAAACCTTCGAGATATGTTAGCTGAACAATTTAATACAAAATCCAGTGCAACAACTATCAGAAGGGTTCTTCACAAGGCTGGTTTACATGGAAGAATTGCTCGGAAAAAACCATTCGTTAGTGAGAAAAACAAGAAAAATCGTTTAGAGTACGCTCAAAACTACCACATGAAATATTTTGAGTTCTGGAAAAACGTAATATTTGTGGACGAATCTAAATTTAACTTGATGTGGTGGCGTCTGCGAACGTGCACCTCGGGGTTGCGAAGACCGAATGAAGAGCTTAATCCGAAACATCTTCGACCTACAGTGAAGCATGGGGGTGGACATGTTGATGGTGTGGGGTGCTTGTTCGGCTGCAGGAGTTGGAAATCTTTGCGGTCGGTGGCAGTACTGACACGACCCGTCGGACATGCACTCCAATATTTACAAATTTTGCGAGAAAATCTAAAACAAAGTGCAAATAAACTGGGTATAGAGAGTACATTTCGCCTTGAAAATTGTACACCGCTTCAGGACATGGGGTCGATGGCACAGGCTGCATCGCGGCGGTATAACTGCCCTAAAGTTTTAAAAACACCTCCGCAATCTCCCGATTTAAACATAATTGAGAACTTATGGCATAAATTGGAAATTGAAATTCGGAAGCGCGCAATATCAAATCAAAATGATCTCAAGACCTCACCGACTGGGGGTTATTGCGGGTTTCTTCTACGTCCATTTCTAGTGGAATAGGAATATGTATATTAACTTGGTTTTGGTAGTAGTATGAAATATGCTATCAATCAAAGAGGTTATCCCACAAGATGTATGTATTTATATATTGTATATTGCTTATATTTATTTATATGTATTTTATTAAACTTAAATAAGTGGGATTTTATTGCTTAGTATTAACCGCGTTCATTATGCGTTTGGTTTGTACGTACGGATTGTAAAACGGTGTATTTTTAATTAGTTATTGTTTGATTTTATGTATGCGTTTGTGTTCGCTTGTTTTCGGTAATCGGTTCTTCGGTATTTGGAAGAAAACACAATTTCACTAATGGTCGAGTTAGTAGACCAGTTTGTGTTCGCACATCTACTACTCTTATATGACCATCACGTCCCCGATGTACCTTTTCAATGCGACCTAGTCGCCATTCGGTTGGGGGAAGGCATTCGTCCTGTATGATGACGCATTCGCCTTGACAAAATAAATGATATCCCATCAAGAAGTGCAGAAAGTATATGGAGCGATTTAAAAGAGATAATTTGTACTACAGCAAAAAACTCTCTTGGAATAGAAAATGTTCACGTATGCCACTAGTATACTTACGTGTTGTAGGATAATTCTGAGGTGGGAAATAAAACACACTGCTTTCCACACACTTTATAAAAGGTTTATTAGGTAGAGTTACACAATGTAAATATGTATAAATATATGCACACTTTGCTTGGGCTTTTTGCGAAACCCACGGTGGTACACGATTGGCGAACTTGCTGTGTCACGTCACTCCCGTCACTTGGCGGTTTAGTAAAACGGAGATTGCGGTGATTTTTGCGGTAGCACAAGTGCAAAATGCAAAAGGAATGCTGATAAAACTTAAATTCGCGGACGACTCTCTTTCTTCACGGATGAAACGGTAAGAAGCTAATCCCGGTCGGGTCAATCCCTTTTGATGGTTTGGGTGGTGAATATTGGCTAACATTACGAGTCGTCTCGTTGATGATCGTATGGTTGTTGTGTTGCAGTGTTGTAGTAATGATCGGTGTTTGATGCGTGTGTGTGTATTGGGGTATGCTGTGAGCTGTTGTGTGATGAGGTGTTGTGACGTGATATGATGTGATGTACGGTGATGTGTGGTGATGTGATGTGGGATGCTGCAGAACGCTCATAGCTCATGTGAACATCCCGGCCCCCCTAGGCGAATTAATCGGCTAGGAGCCGTTGCAGCTGTTGTAGTGTACTGAGTACAGCGCTCAACCCTGTTGAGCGTCGTTGGTGCTGACGATGAGCGTGGCGTGGCGGAGATGGCCGTGTACGCGTTGTGGTTGAGTGGCTGCTTCGTCGACGCCGGATAGCATCACTGCGTGGTCTGGTACGTGTGTTGGTGCTACTTTCCGACGGATTGGCTCGGCGCGGAAAACGATGGAATAGAGTGTGATGGGGCCTCTGGCAATATTGACAGGCGCCGTCGGCCCAGCACTCTATGGTGGCGTTGTCATCTGCCAGGCAGGTCATGCAATGCCCATGGGCTCTTGCAACCTGTTTTCGTTGAGCGGGCTTTATGCTCTTAAAAATGGAGCATCGTTTCAGGGCGTGTGGGCGATGGCACAGGCTGCAACATGGAGGCCCCTGTTGCTCCAATAGCTGCTCTTCTCTCATCTCCCTGACTGCTTCGGCGGATGGCGGTGGTCGCATAACCCTGGTCCTTGGAGCGGCAACGGATGCAGCCGACGCTTTGGGTATAGCGATTTCGGACCTTACGGTGTTGGAGGCGGTTTGGGTCTCCTCTACGTCCATTTCTATGGGAATATAAATTGTAATTAAATTGATTTTGTTTATAATATTAGAATTTATATGTATTGTAGATTACTTATATATGGGATTTTATTGTTTATTTATTAACGCGCTTGTTTCAATTTATGCTTTTGATTTGTACGTACGGATTGCCCAAAAACGCGTGTTAATTTCGAATTAGCGGAATTGATTTATTATTGTTCGATTTTTATGCGTTTGCGTTGTGCGTTTGCGGTTCGCTTGTTCTTCGGTGAGCGGTTCTTCCGTCGGATTTGGAAGAAAACACCAATTTCACTAGTGGTCGAGTTAGTATGGCAGTTTGTGTTCGAACATCTACTACTCTTCTATGGCCATCTCGTTACCCCGATGTACCTTGTCAAATGCGACCTAGTCGCCATTCGGTTGGAGGGAGGCATTCGTCCTGTATGATGACGCATTCGCCTGTACCTGGTTCCTTCTGGAGCGTTCTCCATCGATATCTTGTATGGAGATCGTTAAGATCGTCCTTCCTTCCATCTATGGCTGAATTCATGATGGATAATTCTTGATCCTTTCCCATCGATTTATTTAAAGTGAGTGAGTCTCCTTCTGTCTAAGGTATGGCGGAGAAGAGGAGCTCCTCTGAGGAAAGTGTCCGGGTGTAAGAGCTGTGAAAATCGGAGGGATCTTGCGAGAGTGGTGATATAGGTCTTGAAGTTAATACGGCTTCGATACGAGCGTGAGTAGTGTAGTAAACTCCTCATAATTGAACTTATGATTACCAGCCAGTGTTCTTTAAATGGGACCTTAAAGATTTTGACTGCTGATTCCCAAAGTCCGACCATGTGTGGAGAGCCGGATGGTTATAAACTGCCAATCGATCCCTTGAGGTGCATATTTTCTAAAAGTTTCGGGGGATACTTTTTTCATGAAGTTTATGAACTCCTTCTCGGCGGCTCTTCGAGCTCTGATAAAGCTTTCTTCACAGGTCTCGCTCATTATCTTTGAGGGAAATCCGCGTCGTCCGACAAAGCTTGCGAATGATGCGAGGAAAAGCCGCAGTTGTCAGATCTGAACAAAGCTCGAGGTGTACTGCCTTTGTTCGTTTAAACAATCCAAAAACAGCCACATACCCTTTTCTAAATGTAGATGATCTTAACATTGAGGCCTTTATCTGGAAAGGTCCAGCAAAATCAACCCCAGTAATAGTAAAAGGTTAGAGCATAATTGCAGCGTTCAGGTGGTAAAGCTGCCATGATCTGGCGTACGCATTTTATGTTTGTACAAGGTACATTGTTTACTCATAAAAACCGTCTTTTTAAGTTGTGGCTTTAGTCGCGGTATATAAAATTCTTGTCGTACCATTTTCTGCATCAAGCGATGCTCACCATGGAGTGTAAGCTGGTGAAGGTATATTAGGAAATAAATGAGTAAACCGGGATTTCTCAGGTATAATAATGGGATGTCCGTTCGTTTATAACTAAGGCTGGAGTTCGCTAATCTTCCATTTGCCCTTATTAATCCCTTAGCTTCCAAGAATTGATTTAAAACGAGAAGAGAGCTCAACTTTTCGATTGGTCGTCTTTCGAACAACTTTGTTTTCTCTCGACTGAAATAGCGAGTTTGGGTGTATATAATGAGACTAACTTTGGCCATGTTGCAAGTCGGTATGCGTTAGTTGTACGCAAGGATCATTTGGTATCCCTTTCATTTTTTGTTTAAGTCTTTGGGTGAATTTGTGCATGTAAGCGACTACTCTTAGTGCTCTAGGAAATGAAAGAAAATCGGTGGAGAATATCATCCTCTTCTGGAGTGATATGAAAATTTTCAATTTTCCGACTTTCCGGCGGTATTATATTACGAGCGGGAGACTTTGGCCAGAATTCTTGTGATTCTGTTAGCCATGTTGGACCATTCCACCAGAGTGTTAGTGCTGGTGAGGTGCAGTGGCTTGCAACCTCTTGTCCCAAGATCCGCTGGGTTATCTGCACTTGCAACATGTTGCCACTTTTGCTGGGCCAACTAAGTCCAAGATTTGAGATATTCGGTTAGATACATAGGTCTTCCAGCAATAGGGTGGTTTTTCTAACCATGCCAAAACTATCTCTGAGTTCTGACCAAAGATATGTTTTTATGATCGGTTAATTTCAGGTGGGTTTGAACTATTGAAATTAATTTTGCTAACAGAAGAGCACCATTCAGTTCAAGCCGTGGCAGACTGAGTGTCTTCAAAGGTGCAACTTTGGCTTTGGCTACCAAGAGGTGTGCAGATATTTTGTTATCGTACTGTGTGCGTACGTAAACTGTTGCGCAATAAGCCTTTTCAGAGGCATCACAGAAACCGTGTAATTCTGTGTTAATGTTAGGGGTGAAATTTACCCATCGCGGGATTCGAATTTCTGATATAGTATGCAAATTGTTAGCAAACTGTACCCATTTTGTTAAACGTACAGGTTTTACCTGTTCATCCCATTCAGTGCCATCTTGCCACAATTCTTGAATGAGGATTTTTGCTTGAATCATTATTGGCGAAAGCCATCCTGCGGGGTCGAAAAGTTTTGCCACCGAGGAAAGTATTTGGCGTTTTTGTACTAGCGGACATTGCAGATATTGACTCAACTGTATATGAGAATTGATCTGTTATCGCATTCCATTGAATCCCTAGGGTTTTTGTTGTACTGGCCGTTTCAAATATAAGGAAATTTGTATCTAATAAGTCTTCCTTTTTTTATGTTTTTTAAAATTTCGGGATGATTTGATGTAATTTTCTTTAAGGGAAATCCCGCTGAATTTAGTGCTTTGATCACTTGAGATAGTGATTCGCACGCTAAGGACAGACTGTGGCTACCTGATAGAATATCATCCACGTATGTTTGTGTTTGTAACACAGAAGTTGCTAAGGGGCAAATTTGTTTCACACGTTTTTGCCACTTCATGCAGTGTCCTGATCGCCAAATAGGGTGCGCAATTGATGCCAAAGGTGACGGTTTTAAGTTTGTAGTCGCTGATTGGACTATTACTCGATTTACGGAAGACTATACGCTGGAAATCTTGGTCATCTTTATGTACTAGAATTTGTCTGTACATTTTCTCTACATCCCCATTAAAAACGTATTTAAACATGCGCCAATTTAATATTAACAGCATGAGATCTGGTTGTAAGGTTGGGCCAGTATATAGTACGTCGTTCTGTGATTTGCCTGAGCTCGTACACTTTGAGGCATTGAAAACCACTCGTACTTTTGTTGTGAGTTTATCAGGACGTATTACCCCGTGATGTGGCAGATAAAAAGATAAAATATCTACCTTTAGGATACTTTTTCATATGGTACAGTTATTATCACATTATCATATACTGATTTGAGCTCACTTTTTTTCATCAGGCTTTTTTCCAGGCTTAGAAATTGCTGGACTGCTGATATTCTAGAGTGGCCTAGAGCTATGGTTTCAGGAAAAGTTGGTTTGAATGGTAGTCGCAACAACATAACGACCATGTTCGTTTCTTGTTGTTGTGGACTTGTAATAGGCTTCGCATGCCTGGTCTTCTTCTGAAAGTTGAGTAGTCTGAGGCAATTCTTCTACTTCCCAGAATTTTTTGAGTTCATTATTTAAATATTTCGTTTGAAATATTTTCAACTTCAGTTGTAAAAGAATGGATTTTTTCTGTGACTGTGGCCACTTAATAGCCACCCAAAGATTGTATTTAGGGCTAAAAATTTATTGGATATTTTTTCTATACCATCAAGAATTATTTGAGGTATTAAGTCACTACCTAATAACAAATCGATTTGTGATGGGGTATGGCAGTTAGGATCTGCTAATTTGAGATATGAGCATTTTTCCCATTGCTTTTTATTTACTTCACAGCATGGGAGCAAATTTGTAAGTTGCGGCAGAACGATGGCTTGCGCATCTATTCTAATATCCGCATTTGGTGATACTATGGTAATTGGGCATATTTTGTTCGAATTTTGGATAATTCTTCCGCCCATTCCTGAAATTTGGAAATTTGAATTTTTTGACAGGCAATTTTAGCCGATTTTGAGCTTTAGATGATATAAAGGATCTTTGAGAACCTTGATCTATTAATGCTCTTAATTTGAATAATTCTCCTCTATGTTCAATAGCGATGACCGCAGTGGGTAAAAGAATTTTGCTTTCATTCTCTGAATGAAGAGCTTGAATTTTTGCTGCTTTAGAGCAACATGGTTGTTCTTCCCTTTTTTCGGGATTTGAGATTTCGGGATTATCACTTTTGGTTGTAGTGACTAACCCGGTGGTTTTATGAAATTGATTTTGCTTCATATTTTGAAAATTTGTAATATGAAGCAATGAGTGATGTCTTCGTTGACAGTACACACAACTAAATTTGCTTTCACAGTCTTTTGTCGTATGAGCATTCGACAGACAGTTGATGCAAAGTTTATGTTGTCTGACAAGATTGTTTCTGTCAGAAAACGGATAATTTTTTAAATTTCTCGCAAGATCTTATATTGTGACCTCCTTTACATATTTCACATAATGGTTGCCATTTATTGATTTGGTTTGACACAAATGTTTGGCTTCTATTAGCGTGCCTATTATATTGTGTATTATTGCTGGCTTGGGGTTTAAAAAAGTTTTTATTCGACTCATTTTGATTATTTTTTTGTTTGACTGTTTTTTTTGTCAACTCGCTCAGCTATTTCGTACTGAGTAGTTAAAAAGTCTTTCATTTTGATGCCATTTTGGCGACTTCTTTCTTTCCACTAGTGATTGCTCCCATCGTAGCAAAGCAGCATCAGGCAGTGTTGCTGCACAAATATTTACTAGGATAGGGTCCCACGATTCTGTGGAAATTTTTTGTGTTTCTAACACAGATAAACAATTAGTCACTGTCGAGTATAGTTTCTGAAACTCTTGGCTGGTTTCTTGTTGAATTTTTGGTAAATTCATTAAAATTGTTATTTGGTTGTCTACCAATACTCTTTCATTTTCGTATCTTTCGACCAGTGCTTCCCAAGCCAGATTAAAGTTTTCGTCATTTAGAGCGAAACGCTTGACGATACTGCCAGCTTCCCCTTTTGTTTTATATCTGAGATGGTACAGCTTTTGAGCTCGTGAAAGTTTGGGATGGTTAATGTATACGGCAGTGAACATGTCCCGGAAGGACGGCCACTGCTCATAACCTCCGTGAAAAAACTTCAGTATCACAAGCTGGCACTTTCAAGAATATACCTGTATCTATTTCTTCTTTTTGAGTCGTACCTACTCTCGGAGGAGGAGTAGTGGCTCTACATGGCCTTAATAAATTTATTTGGTCCAATATCATTGCCTTCGTAATTTCATATTGTTCGAGGCAGTTTTCATATTTAGCTGACGCCGAAGCTTTTATGTTTTCTGGGAGCTCAGCATCGTCAGTATCTAGTACTGTATCGTATGCTGCCAGAAGGCGTGCCCATATGCTATCTATGCTTTGAATTTTTAAATTTAGAACCGATTCTGTGTTATCATTAATTGGGGAGGCAGTAAATCTTGTGCAGTATCTAACAAAACTGTCACTTTCAGTTATGAACCTTGATACTAAATTATCTTTGGTTCTTTTTTGTTTGGCACCCTGCTTTGAGCGTGTAGCTTCTGCAGGTGTGCTTTGTGATTTGTCATCATCAGCCATTTTCGGAATTTCTAATAATTGAGGTGTTCTTGGTTTAACCTCTTTTGATTTTTCCGATTGCATTTATAAAATTAAATTGTAAGCTTTGAGCTTTGAAATATTTTGCTTTGAAATACAATAAAAAATTGGTAATATGGACAAATGTGTAAATGAAAAGAAAAATAGATTTGAAACTTTTGTTATTAAAAGTATTATTAAATGATATAATATAAATTTACGAACACGTATTCAAAATTGTCAAAATCAAAAAATGTTTGTATATAATTATTATTATTATTATTTTTTTTTTTTACCGTGTATTATTTAAACGTATCTGCGATATACTCGCGATTAATTTGTATTCCTTAGTACGTCTATCTTTTGAGATAAGAACGCAAAAGGAAAATAAAAATGATGCAAAAATATACGTATGTATGTAAATTTATATGCATATAGTTATGCTTGATGTTTCTGTTCTCTTGTTTCCCTTATAGTTCGCCACAATTGTCATATGTGTACATATGTATGTATGTAATACGTATACGCAATCTAACGAAATGCACGGAAAACAAGTATACAATTTTTTATATATTAATATTATATGTAAATGTTAAATATATGAGTATGTATGCAAATGTTTTGGTAATTGCATCTGCATACGTTTGCTCAAAAAGCACGCGAAAAAGAAATTGCGATAAATATTCGATAAGAATGCGCATACATAAATATGTATGTTAGTTAATTTTAATTGTTGATATGGATATCCTCCATGTACATTGATTTCGATTCCGTTTTGTTCCGTTTTGTTCCGCTTTTCGTTTTTCTTCTTTTAAAGTTCACTGACCGGAGTAATAAATATATTTTATATATTATTACTTGTATGTAGATATGTTTGTATTTGTAACCTTTTTATTGGTAAGTTATATTAAGAAGAGAGACAACGTGAGAGAGATAACGAGAAATAGTTGGATCGCGATATACATATGTACATATATGTACATCCACAAATATCAACTGTTATGTTGTTGTTTTTTTTTTTTTTTTTTTTTTTTTTTTTTTTTTTTTTTTTTTTTTCCTTCTGCCTTTGCTTATATGTTAAAGCGATCCTGCTTGTTGCTTTGTTAGCACAAGGGGTATCACCAGAAACTTGCAAGTAATAATACTTGACTTTGAAAATTTTTAGTTTCTTTTTTTTTTTTTTTTGTAGTGTGTTTAGCGACACGAAGTAAGCTTGACAACGTTTCTCAAAAATTTTCCTTAAAACAGTTGACTTATGCATGTACCATATGCCTATGTATATGTATATAAATTGCGGAATATAAATTTTAGCGCGCAAAGTTAGATGGCCCACAAATTTTTGTATGTATGTATGTATATGCACATATGTATGTATTTATGTATATTTTATACAATTTAGTACCTTTTCTTATATGTTGTACATATGTATGTATTTGCATTTTCTTTTTTTTTTTTTCTCGCCTTTGCTTATTTATTATAGGCGATCCTGCTTGTTGCTTGTTTAACCCAAGGGGTATCACCAAAACATGCAAGTAATAATACTTGACTTGGAAAAATTTTGTTTTTTTTTTTTGGAAAATTGTAGTGTGCTTGGAAACATAAAATAAGCAATTGGCAGGTACCGTAATTTTTTCAATTATTTCGGTACCTATATACATACATATGTATATACCGAATTGTCTAACCGTTTTTTTTTTTTATATAACAGTTTGGTTATTTCTAACTAACTGTATGTCGTATTACAGCTCAAACTGTATTTTAAAAATACATATGCGCAAAATACTTCTATTAAAAATTAAATCGGAAAGGACTCACTTTTTTCTCCGCCAAGGGTTTTTGGGCAATACTTATGTATGTATGTATGTGTTGTCTCTAGGTCGTTTCTCTTTTTGTTTGTTGTTTTTATTTTCCCTTTGATGTTTTCCGTGTTTAGTTTGTAGTCTGTTCCCACGTTGCTTGTACTCCTTGTTTTCTCTGCCAAATGTGTTAGTGTTTTTGCACGTACATATGTTACGAATTTCGTTATTCTTTCCACTGCAATCTAGTTGAGTTTCTTATATACGTATGTACATGTGTATTTCGTTATATTCTCACAGCACTTTTTGGTTTTTTTTTTTTTTTTTCCTAGTTTTCTATAATTTGTTGTCACTTCACTTTAGTATTGCACTTTAGTTTTTCGTTTCTTTAGTTAGTTATTGGTGTTATATCGCGCCCGTTTATGTATTTTGTGGAGTTGAGGTTATTGACCTTTGTTTTGTATTATAACGCGCCCGTTTAATGCTTTTTGTTAATATGTATTGCAACTTTTTTTTTTTTTTTTTTTTTTTTTTTTTTTTTGTATCTTAGGTGCCTTTCTGAGAGGCTCGAAGGACCATTTGTTCCTTGCACTTAGTTTGGGGGGTATACTTACCTTTGCCTGTGGGTAGGTGTCCCTTTGTTGCTTGTGTTCAAATGACAGATTTTTAAGTTAAAGGGAAACAGGTAACAATTCAATCACTTGTACTTCCGGGCAAAGGTTCAATATATACACTTGAATTTAGTTCACAATATTGTGATATGTTTTCTATCTTTATTTTCACAATATTTTTATGTTTTAGTTGATGTATAAATTTTCCTTTCAAAATATTCTTAAAATTTATTAATTATTATTTTGTTTCACTCCTGCCACTGTCAGTGCACAACCACACACACGACCGAAAAAAGATTCTCTAAATTTTGGACCACAAATTAACTGGACGCGGATCAAACCGTAGAAGAGCTGGCGAGACGTGTATATCTTTGTCGGGCGTTGAAATCGAATTTGCGACGTGTGTCCTCGATACGAGCGTAAAACGAATTGTGGCCACCCCGATCTAACCAATCCTTTTTGATCGGCTGAGTGGTGAAAAAATGATTATGGTGTGTGTGTAGTGGTTGGTTTGTTGCGTGGTATGAAGATGCAGGTTGTGCGCTGAATGTTGTGTTGTATGTGAATGTTATGCTGTATGCTAAGTGTTGTGTTGTGTGATGAGTGTTGTGTTGTGTGATGACTGTGAGTGAGGTGATGAATGTGGGGTGGAGGGGCGAGATTCCATGAAGTCGCAATAAACAGAAGTTGTAGATAATTTCGTCTATTTAGGAACCAGTATTAACACCACCAAACATGTCAGCCTGGAAATCCAACGCAGGATTACTCTTGCCAACAGGTGCTACTTCGGACTGAGTAGGCAATTGAAAAGTAAAGTCCTCTCTCGACGAACGAAAGAGAAATTCTATAAGTCGCTCATAATTGCTGTCCTGTTATATGGTGCAGAGGCATGGACGATGACACCATCTGATGAGTCGACGTTGCGAGTTTTGGAGAGAAAGGTTCTGGGAAAGATTTATAGTCCTTTAGTCATTGGGAACGGCGAATATCGCATTCGATGGAACGATGAGCTGTACGAGATATACGACGACATTGACATAGTTCAGCGAATTAAAAGACAGCGGCTACGCTGGCTAGGTCATGTTTGTTCAGATGTATGAAAACACTCCAGCTCTGAAAGTATTCGACGCAGTACCCGTCGCGGGAAGCAGAGGAAGAGGAAGATTCCCCCTCCGTTGGAAGGACCATGTGGAGAAGGACCTGACCTCGCTTGGAATATCCAATTGGCGCCACGTAGCGAAGAGAAGAAACGACTGGCTCGCTATTGTGAATTCTGCTATAATCGCGTAAGCGGTGTCTACGCCAGTAGAGAAGAAGAAGGACCTAAACCATTTTTGCATTTGTCATTAAAACGAGTAAGATATCCCAATTCTGTTATTGTTGAAGCTGCAGAAAATATTCTCAATTAATATTTAAGAATTCTGCCAAGTTTGTTAGTCATATGCTCATATGCTAAATAAAATATAATTTTCGCCCCTAAAACTTTCTCTCAATGTTTTAATTAATTTACACGTTGGATGGATATCGTTCTTCCAACAGTTATAGGTAATCAAAATCGCTTTCGTCAATTTTGGCATACATATGTCTGCTAAGGAAGGGCTCAGTTCGGGTGTCACCGAACCTTTTATACTCTCGCATGATACTCGTAAAGTGATAATCGAGATTTCATTATCCGTCATTTACATATTTTTTTTTTATTTTGCTGTAAAATTAATTAGAATTAAATTCTGAGAGATTTACCGATTTTTTTGGTGAAAAATAAGGTTAGGTTAGGTTAGGCAGTGAGTTCTTCGTGTTCGATATCAGGGACCTTGAAAAGTTATAGTCCGATCACGACAATTTTTCTACAAGGGATACCTCAGCTCAAATACCGTATTTATGTAAAATTTTATTGCTCTATAATCATTGGTTCCTAATGTATATATTATACAGAGAAGACATCAGATGGAATTCAAAATAGCGTTATATTGGAAGAAGGCGTGGTTGTGAACCGATTTCACCCATATTTCGTATATGTCATCAGCGTGTTAAGAGAATATTATATACTGAATTTCATTGAAATCGGTAGAGTAGTTCCTGAGATATGGTTTTTAGTCCATAAGTGGGCGACGCCACGCCCATTTCCAATTTTTGAAAAAAAGGGTGGGTGTAGCTTCCTTCTGCTATTTCCTCCGTAAAATTCAGTGTTTCTGACGTTTTTATTAGTCGGTTAACGCACTTTTAGTGATTTTCAACATATTGTATGGGAGGTGGGCGTGGTTATTATCCGATTTTTTCCATTTTTGAACTGTATATGGAAATGCCTAAAGGAAACGACTCTAAAGAGTTTGGTTGATATAGCTACAGTAGTAGAGATATGTACAAAAAACTTAGTAAGGGGCGGGGCCACGCCCACTTTTCCAAAAAAATTACGTCAAAATATGCCCCTCCCTAATGTGATCCTTTGTGCCAAATTTCACTTTAATATCTTTATTTATGGTTTAGTTATGACACTTTATAGGATTTCAGTTTCCGCCATTTTTTGGGCGTGGCAGTGGGCCGACTTTACCCATCTTCGAACTTAACCTTCTTATGGAGCCAAGAAATACGTGTACCAAGTTTCATCATGATATCTCAATTTTTACTCAAGTTACAGCTTGCACGGACAGACGGACGGACGGACAGACGGACGGACGGACGGACAGACAGAATGTATAATATAATATTGGATACACTATAACTTAATTCTCAAAATGTCTAATGTCGATCCACATATTACCCCAGCTTTCATATATTACATGTCATTATTTTTATTAGTCTAGACCGAAATTGGGAT
>NW_026038431.1:0-19899 GCF_023373825.1 Bactrocera dorsalis
GTATTGCGCTGCGATTTTCCAATGCGCTTTATGCGTCTTCTTTGTTGTTTTCTGTTGCTTTATAAGAACCGTTCTCTTTGAAAGTGGCAGGGATGATACTGCTAAAAATCAGCTATGTGTTTATTTCAACAAAATAATCTCTAAGTATACAAAAATTCAGACTTCGTGTCTTTTTCAAACCGTTATGTAGTTGAAAGCTGCCAATGCCTCACAGAATAATTAATGTTTCTTTGAGGGTATTATTATCTAAAAGATAAAGAAAATATAAAGATAGCACAAACATGGTTTTTAAAATTTTCAAGATTACTTTAATTTATCATGATAAACGTTCTCTGTACTTACCCTACGATTTTATTTACAATCATTTCACAATTCCTAATGAGATTCTGTTGGTTTATATGCGCATCTTTTTGGTGAGCTACTTCTCTCAAATATTCTTAGTATCACTGGAAAATGTTACAAACAAATATGCCAACAGAGAGAAAAAAGCATATGAAAAGGTATTGCTAACCAAAGTTATAAAATGAACCGAGTGGAAAGTTTCGTAATAGAAAAAAGCAGTAGGAGGGTGATTCTCAGCACAATAATAGCCAATACAATTTGTACCTCCACTTAAGATACCCGTTTCATTTCATTACCAGTTCAGAGATTCAATCAAATTTCCTAAAATATTTCCAAACAAAATGTGTTTTAATTTAATTTATCCTCATATATACATATGTATATATTTCTGCGGATACAAAAACAGTGCCACGAATTTTTAAAATAAGTTTCTTAAATACAAAACTCCTTCATAACATCTTAATTACAACTAAATATTTGGTTTCTAGGTTTTTATAATTACAAATTTAAGCTGTTTCAAAGATAAAAGAAAACAAACCTATTTAAAGACAATGGCAACCAACCATTTTGAAACTACTCTGACATCAAACATATGATCTCCAAACTGTCATTACCTTCAATATTCTCCTATATTTGCCAACGAGAGTAGAGCGTTAGTGGAGTTGACAGTAGAATGGAAGATAGAGAGATGAGGAAGAGTGGTGATGCCACTAATATGTAAAATGTAAAATTATTGACAGCTCTTACAAACTTGACGTTATTTTACAAATAAAAGCATAAAATGGCTCTATATAGCTCTATTTTACCATTTGTAATAACAATTGATAATTTAAAACAAATAAATTTACTAATTTACTTATTTTTTGCTTAAAAAATTTCACTTTGAACAAAATATTAAAATTTCATTGAAGTGCAAGGTATTAGTATGGCCACAACGAAATTGTGTACATGCAAAATGGACAACTGCGGTGTCTTGTGTACATGCCGGCCATTGTTATGTTGCTGCATTCATGCACAACGCCATTTTCAGTTCACTGTCGCATTGTAATCAGCACATGAACGTTGATAGAAATTTTAGACGCGAAGTCATCATATTAAAATGCGAATTCCCGCATCAAGAAGTGGCGTTTCATTTAAAACTGATGAACTGCCTATACTTCTCACCCATTTTCTATTACACTGCGTATAAAAGCAGGGCATATCAACCAACCGAAAAATATGTTGAAAGCTTTCGAATTGCTGTAGTTAGGGTCGTAGAGTAGGTAGAACAGGCGCGAGTTAATACAAGTTGGGATAAAAGCAAAAATCACAAATACAGCAAAAGAAAAAAAAGAGATTGTGATAATGGATATAATGAAAATAAAGATGTGATAATGAATACGGAGAAAATAACATTGACAAATTTGGATGGGTGGGTTGAGGGGACAAAATATATACATATTGATATACCCAGAACTTGGAAGCGAAAGGATGCTGTTATTATTTGTTTCCGGTTTTTTTGCAAATGGCCGCCAAAAGTACATATAAATTTACCTATATTTTCGCAACCTCTTTTTCGCTTATCGCCAAGTCCCCGGTGGGGGCCCAGGATCGAATCATATATTTCCGGAAACTGCTTGAAATTACCTATCCGGTGCAATTTATTTGATCCACCTAGGTCAAATACTTTAGCCGCTAGAGCGTTTTCAAGGTTACGAAAAACAGTGTGATTTCTTATCAATTTGTTACAAAATTTTGTGAACGCTTCATAATAGCCCCTGGTGGGGCTAGAGGGGAGCTTGAGGGCTTTTCTGAAAGCCCCAGGTGTGAACTAACTCGCAAATTAGTTTTCATCCCCCCCGGCCCCATACCCCCCGAAATGTAGTTACCCCAAAGGTCAAACATGGTCCAAAACGGTACTTACCTTTGTTTTTGTGATAACTCAGCACCTGTTCAATCCTTATCAATGATTTATACCTCTAATTAATCTACAGACGTGCCGCTACATGAATCACATAGTTTCCGTTATTATTTGTTTCCGGTTTTTTTGCAAATGGCCGCCAAAAGTACATATAAATTTACCTATATTTTCGCAACCTCTTTTTCGCTTATCGCCAAGTCCCCGGTGGGGGCCCAGGATCGAATCATATATTTCCGGAAACTGCTTGAAATTACCTATCCGGTGCAATTTATTTGATCCACCTAGGTCAAATACTTTAGCCGCTAGAGCGTTTTCAAGGTTACGAAAAACAGTGTGATTTCTTATCAATTTGTTACAAAATTTTGTGAACGCTTCATAATAGCCCCTGGTGGGGCTAGAGGGGAGCTTGAGGGCTTTTCTGAAAGCCCCAGGTGTGAACTAACTCGCAAATTAGTTTTCATCCCCCCCGGCCCCATACCCCCCGAAATGTAGTTACCCCAAAGGTCAAACATGGTCCAAAACGGTACTTACCTTTGTTTTTGTGATAACTCAGCACCTGTTCAATCCTTATCAATGATTTATACCTCTAATTAATCTACAGACGTGCCGCTACATGAATCACATAGTTTCCGTTATTATTTGTTTCCGGTTTTTTTGCAAATGGCCGCCAAAAGTACATATAAATTTACCTATATTTTCGCAACCTCTTTTTCGCTTATCGCCAAGTCCCCGGTGGGGGCCCAGGATCGAATCATATATTTCCGGAAACTGCTTGAAATTACCTATCCGGTGCAATTTATTTGATCCACCTAGGTCAAATACTTTAGCCGCTAGAGCGTTTTCAAGGTTACGAAAAACAGTGTGATTTCTTATCAATTTGTTACAAAATTTTGTGAACGCTTCATAATAGCCCCTGGTGGGGCTAGAGGGGAGCTTGAGGGCTTTTCTGAAAGCCCCAGGTGTGAACTAACTCGCAAATTAGTTTTCATCCCCCCCGGCCCCATACCCCCCGAAATGTAGTTACCCCAAAGGTCAAACATGGTCCAAAACGGTACTTACCTTTGTTTTTGTGATAACTCAGCACCTGTTCAATCCTTATCAATGATTTATACCTCTAATTAATCTACAGACGTGCCGCTACATGAATCACATAGTTTCCGTTATTATTTGTTTCCGGTTTTTTTGCAAATGGCCGCCAAAAGTACATATAAATTTACCTATATTTTCGCAACCTCTTTTTCGCTTATCGCCAAGTCCCCGGTGGGGGCCCAGGATCGAATCATATATTTCCGGAAACTGCTTGAAATTACCTATCCGGTGCAATTTATTTGATCCACCTAGGTCAAATACTTTAGCCGCTAGAGCGTTTTCAAGGTTACGAAAAACAGTGTGATTTCTTATCAATTTGTTACAAAATTTTGTGAACGCTTCATAATAGCCCCTGGTGGGGCTAGAGGGGAGCTTGAGGGCTTTTCTGAAAGCCCCAGGTGTGAACTAACTCGCAAATTAGTTTTCATCCCCCCCGGCCCCATACCCCCCGAAATGTAGTTACCCCAAAGGTCAAACATGGTCCAAAACGGTACTTACCTTTGTTTTTGTGATAACTCAGCACCTGTTCAATCCTTATCAATGATTTATACCTCTAATTAATCTACAGACGTGCCGCTACATGAATCACATAGTTTCCGTTATTATTTGTTTCCGGTTTTTTTGCAAATGGCCGCCAAAAGTACATATAAATTTACCTATATTTTCGCAACCTCTTTTTCGCTTATCGCCAAGTCCCCGGTGGGGGCCCAGGATCGAATCATATATTTCCGGAAACTGCTTGAAATTACCTATCCGGTGCAATTTATTTGATCCACCTAGGTCAAATACTTTAGCCGCTAGAGCGTTTTCAAGGTTACGAAAAACAGTGTGATTTCTTATCAATTTGTTACAAAATTTTGTGAACGCTTCATAATAGCCCCTGGTGGGGCTAGAGGGGAGCTTGAGGGCTTTTCTGAAAGCCCCAGGTGTGAACTAACTCGCAAATTAGTTTTCATCCCCCCCGGCCCCATACCCCCCGAAATGTAGTTACCCCAAAGGTCAAACATGGTCCAAAACGGTACTTACCTTTGTTTTTGTGATAACTCAGCACCTGTTCAATCCTTATCAATGATTTATACCTCTAATTAATCTACAGACGTGCCGCTACATGAATCACATAGTTTCCGTTATTATTTGTTTCCGGTTTTTTTGCAAATGGCCGCCAAAAGTACATATAAATTTACCTATATTTTCGCAACCTCTTTTTCGCTTATCGCCAAGTCCCCGGTGGGGGCCCAGGATCGAATCATATATTTCCGGAAACTGCTTGAAATTACCTATCCGGTGCAATTTATTTGATCCACCTAGGTCAAATACTTTAGCCGCTAGAGCGTTTTCAAGGTTACGAAAAACAGTGTGATTTCTTATCAATTTGTTACAAAATTTTGTGAACGCTTCATAATAGCCCCTGGTGGGGCTAGAGGGGAGCTTGAGGGCTTTTCTGAAAGCCCCAGGTGTGAACTAACTCGCAAATTAGTTTTCATCCCCCCCGGCCCCATACCCCCCGAAATGTAGTTACCCCAAAGGTCAAACATGGTCCAAAACGGTACTTACCTTTGTTTTTGTGATAACTCAGCACCTGTTCAATCCTTATCAATGATTTATACCTCTAATTAATCTACAGACGTGCCGCTACATGAATCACATAGTTTCCGTTATTATTTGTTTCCGGTTTTTTTGCAAATGGCCGCCAAAAGTACATATAAATTTACCTATATTTTCGCAACCTCTTTTTCGCTTATCGCCAAGTCCCCGGTGGGGGCCCAGGATCGAATCATATATTTCCGGAAACTGCTTGAAATTACCTATCCGGTGCAATTTATTTGATCCACCTAGGTCAAATACTTTAGCCGCTAGAGCGTTTTCAAGGTTACGAAAAACAGTGTGATTTCTTATCAATTTGTTACAAAATTTTGTGAACGCTTCATAATAGCCCCTGGTGGGGCTAGAGGGGAGCTTGAGGGCTTTTCTGAAAGCCCCAGGTGTGAACTAACTCGCAAATTAGTTTTCATCCCCCCCGGCCCCATACCCCCCGAAATGTAGTTACCCCAAAGGTCAAACATGGTCCAAAACGGTACTTACCTTTGTTTTTGTGATAACTCAGCACCTGTTCAATCCTTATCAATGATTTATACCTCTAATTAATCTACAGACGTGCCGCTACATGAATCACATAGTTTCCGTTATTATTTGTTTCCGGTTTTTTTGCAAATGGCCGCCAAAAGTACATATAAATTTACCTATATTTTCGCAACCTCTTTTTCGCTTATCGCCAAGTCCCCGGTGGGGGCCCAGGATCGAATCATATATTTCCGGAAACTGCTTGAAATTACCTATCCGGTGCAATTTATTTGATCCACCTAGGTCAAATACTTTAGCCGCTAGAGCGTTTTCAAGGTTACGAAAAACAGTGTGATTTCTTATCAATTTGTTACAAAATTTTGTGAACGCTTCATAATAGCCCCTGGTGGGGCTAGAGGGGAGCTTGAGGGCTTTTCTGAAAGCCCCAGGTGTGAACTAACTCGCAAATTAGTTTTCATCCCCCCCGGCCCCATACCCCCCGAAATGTAGTTACCCCAAAGGTCAAACATGGTCCAAAACGGTACTTACCTTTGTTTTTGTGATAACTCAGCACCTGTTCAATCCTTATCAATGATTTATACCTCTAATTAATCTACAGACGTGCCGCTACATGAATCACATAGTTTCCGTTATTATTTGTTTCCGGTTTTTTTGCAAATGGCCGCCAAAAGTACATATAAATTTACCTATATTTTCGCAACCTCTTTTTCGCTTATCGCCAAGTCCCCGGTGGGGGCCCAGGATCGAATCATATATTTCCGGAAACTGCTTGAAATTACCTATCCGGTGCAATTTATTTGATCCACCTAGGTCAAATACTTTAGCCGCTAGAGCGTTTTCAAGGTTACGAAAAACAGTGTGATTTCTTATCAATTTGTTACAAAATTTTGTGAACGCTTCATAATAGCCCCTGGTGGGGCTAGAGGGGAGCTTGAGGGCTTTTCTGAAAGCCCCAGGTGTGAACTAACTCGCAAATTAGTTTTCATCCCCCCCGGCCCCATACCCCCCGAAATGTAGTTACCCCAAAGGTCAAACATGGTCCAAAACGGTACTTACCTTTGTTTTTGTGATAACTCAGCACCTGTTCAATCCTTATCAATGATTTATACCTCTAATTAATCTACAGACGTGCCGCTACATGAATCACATAGTTTCCGTTATTATTTGTTTCCGGTTTTTTTGCAAATGGCCGCCAAAAGTACATATAAATTTACCTATATTTTCGCAACCTCTTTTTCGCTTATCGCCAAGTCCCCGGTGGGGGCCCAGGATCGAATCATATATTTCCGGAAACTGCTTGAAATTACCTATCCGGTGCAATTTATTTGATCCACCTAGGTCAAATACTTTAGCCGCTAGAGCGTTTTCAAGGTTACGAAAAACAGTGTGATTTCTTATCAATTTGTTACAAAATTTTGTGAACGCTTCATAATAGCCCCTGGTGGGGCTAGAGGGGAGCTTGAGGGCTTTTCTGAAAGCCCCAGGTGTGAACTAACTCGCAAATTAGTTTTCATCCCCCCCGGCCCCATACCCCCCGAAATGTAGTTACCCCAAAGGTCAAACATGGTCCAAAACGGTACTTACCTTTGTTTTTGTGATAACTCAGCACCTGTTCAATCCTTATCAATGATTTATACCTCTAATTAATCTACAGACGTGCCGCTACATGAATCACATAGTTTCCGTTATTATTTGTTTCCGGTTTTTTTGCAAATGGCCGCCAAAAGTACATATAAATTTACCTATATTTTCGCAACCTCTTTTTCGCTTATCGCCAAGTCCCCGGTGGGGGCCCAGGATCGAATCATATATTTCCGGAAACTGCTTGAAATTACCTATCCGGTGCAATTTATTTGATCCACCTAGGTCAAATACTTTAGCCGCTAGAGCGTTTTCAAGGTTACGAAAAACAGTGTGATTTCTTATCAATTTGTTACAAAATTTTGTGAACGCTTCATAATAGCCCCTGGTGGGGCTAGAGGGGAGCTTGAGGGCTTTTCTGAAAGCCCCAGGTGTGAACTAACTCGCAAATTAGTTTTCATCCCCCCCGGCCCCATACCCCCCGAAATGTAGTTACCCCAAAGGTCAAACATGGTCCAAAACGGTACTTACCTTTGTTTTTGTGATAACTCAGCACCTGTTCAATCCTTATCAATGATTTATACCTCTAATTAATCTACAGACGTGCCGCTACATGAATCACATAGTTTCCGTTATTATTTGTTTCCGGTTTTTTTGCAAATGGCCGCCAAAAGTACATATAAATTTACCTATATTTTCGCAACCTCTTTTTCGCTTATCGCCAAGTCCCCGGTGGGGGCCCAGGATCGAATCATATATTTCCGGAAACTGCTTGAAATTACCTATCCGGTGCAATTTATTTGATCCACCTAGGTCAAATACTTTAGCCGCTAGAGCGTTTTCAAGGTTACGAAAAACAGTGTGATTTCTTATCAATTTGTTACAAAATTTTGTGAACGCTTCATAATAGCCCCTGGTGGGGCTAGAGGGGAGCTTGAGGGCTTTTCTGAAAGCCCCAGGTGTGAACTAACTCGCAAATTAGTTTTCATCCCCCCCGGCCCCATACCCCCCGAAATGTAGTTACCCCAAAGGTCAAACATGGTCCAAAACGGTACTTACCTTTGTTTTTGTGATAACTCAGCACCTGTTCAATCCTTATCAATGATTTATACCTCTAATTAATCTACAGACGTGCCGCTACATGAATCACATAGTTTCCGTTATTATTTGTTTCCGGTTTTTTTGCAAATGGCCGCCAAAAGTACATATAAATTTACCTATATTTTCGCAACCTCTTTTTCGCTTATCGCCAAGTCCCCGGTGGGGGCCCAGGATCGAATCATATATTTCCGGAAACTGCTTGAAATTACCTATCCGGTGCAATTTATTTGATCCACCTAGGTCAAATACTTTAGCCGCTAGAGCGTTTTCAAGGTTACGAAAAACAGTGTGATTTCTTATCAATTTGTTACAAAATTTTGTGAACGCTTCATAATAGCCCCTGGTGGGGCTAGAGGGGAGCTTGAGGGCTTTTCTGAAAGCCCCAGGTGTGAACTAACTCGCAAATTAGTTTTCATCCCCCCCGGCCCCATACCCCCCGAAATGTAGTTACCCCAAAGGTCAAACATGGTCCAAAACGGTACTTACCTTTGTTTTTGTGATAACTCAGCACCTGTTCAATCCTTATCAATGATTTATACCTCTAATTAATCTACAGACGTGCCGCTACATGAATCACATAGTTTCCGTTATTATTTGTTTCCGGTTTTTTTGCAAATGGCCGCCAAAAGTACATATAAATTTACCTATATTTTCGCAACCTCTTTTTCGCTTATCGCCAAGTCCCCGGTGGGGGCCCAGGATCGAATCATATATTTCCGGAAACTGCTTGAAATTACCTATCCGGTGCAATTTATTTGATCCACCTAGGTCAAATACTTTAGCCGCTAGAGCGTTTTCAAGGTTACGAAAAACAGTGTGATTTCTTATCAATTTGTTACAAAATTTTGTGAACGCTTCATAATAGCCCCTGGTGGGGCTAGAGGGGAGCTTGAGGGCTTTTCTGAAAGCCCCAGGTGTGAACTAACTCGCAAATTAGTTTTCATCCCCCCCGGCCCCATACCCCCCGAAATGTAGTTACCCCAAAGGTCAAACATGGTCCAAAACGGTACTTACCTTTGTTTTTGTGATAACTCAGCACCTGTTCAATCCTTATCAATGATTTATACCTCTAATTAATCTACAGACGTGCCGCTACATGAATCACATAGTTTCCGTTATTATTTGTTTCCGGTTTTTTTGCAAATGGCCGCCAAAAGTACATATAAATTTACCTATATTTTCGCAACCTCTTTTTCGCTTATCGCCAAGTCCCCGGTGGGGGCCCAGGATCGAATCATATATTTCCGGAAACTGCTTGAAATTACCTATCCGGTGCAATTTATTTGATCCACCTAGGTCAAATACTTTAGCCGCTAGAGCGTTTTCAAGGTTACGAAAAACAGTGTGATTTCTTATCAATTTGTTACAAAATTTTGTGAACGCTTCATAATAGCCCCTGGTGGGGCTAGAGGGGAGCTTGAGGGCTTTTCTGAAAGCCCCAGGTGTGAACTAACTCGCAAATTAGTTTTCATCCCCCCCGGCCCCATACCCCCCGAAATGTAGTTACCCCAAAGGTCAAACATGGTCCAAAACGGTACTTACCTTTGTTTTTGTGATAACTCAGCACCTGTTCAATCCTTATCAATGATTTATACCTCTAATTAATCTACAGACGTGCCGCTACATGAATCACATAGTTTCCGTTATTATTTGTTTCCGGTTTTTTTGCAAATGGCCGCCAAAAGTACATATAAATTTACCTATATTTTCGCAACCTCTTTTTCGCTTATCGCCAAGTCCCCGGTGGGGGCCCAGGATCGAATCATATATTTCCGGAAACTGCTTGAAATTACCTATCCGGTGCAATTTATTTGATCCACCTAGGTCAAATACTTTAGCCGCTAGAGCGTTTTCAAGGTTACGAAAAACAGTGTGATTTCTTATCAATTTGTTACAAAATTTTGTGAACGCTTCATAATAGCCCCTGGTGGGGCTAGAGGGGAGCTTGAGGGCTTTTCTGAAAGCCCCAGGTGTGAACTAACTCGCAAATTAGTTTTCATCCCCCCCGGCCCCATACCCCCCGAAATGTAGTTACCCCAAAGGTCAAACATGGTCCAAAACGGTACTTACCTTTGTTTTTGTGATAACTCAGCACCTGTTCAATCCTTATCAATGATTTATACCTCTAATTAATCTACAGACGTGCCGCTACATGAATCACATAGTTTCCGTTATTATTTGTTTCCGGTTTTTTTGCAAATGGCCGCCAAAAGTACATATAAATTTACCTATATTTTCGCAACCTCTTTTTCGCTTATCGCCAAGTCCCCGGTGGGGGCCCAGGATCGAATCATATATTTCCGGAAACTGCTTGAAATTACCTATCCGGTGCAATTTATTTGATCCACCTAGGTCAAATACTTTAGCCGCTAGAGCGTTTTCAAGGTTACGAAAAACAGTGTGATTTCTTATCAATTTGTTACAAAATTTTGTGAACGCTTCATAATAGCCCCTGGTGGGGCTAGAGGGGAGCTTGAGGGCTTTTCTGAAAGCCCCAGGTGTGAACTAACTCGCAAATTAGTTTTCATCCCCCCCGGCCCCATACCCCCCGAAATGTAGTTACCCCAAAGGTCAAACATGGTCCAAAACGGTACTTACCTTTGTTTTTGTGATAACTCAGCACCTGTTCAATCCTTATCAATGATTTATACCTCTAATTAATCTACAGACGTGCCGCTACATGAATCACATAGTTTCCGTTATTATTTGTTTCCGGTTTTTTTGCAAATGGCCGCCAAAAGTACATATAAATTTACCTATATTTTCGCAACCTCTTTTTCGCTTATCGCCAAGTCCCCGGTGGGGGCCCAGGATCGAATCATATATTTCCGGAAACTGCTTGAAATTACCTATCCGGTGCAATTTATTTGATCCACCTAGGTCAAATACTTTAGCCGCTAGAGCGTTTTCAAGGTTACGAAAAACAGTGTGATTTCTTATCAATTTGTTACAAAATTTTGTGAACGCTTCATAATAGCCCCTGGTGGGGCTAGAGGGGAGCTTGAGGGCTTTTCTGAAAGCCCCAGGTGTGAACTAACTCGCAAATTAGTTTTCATCCCCCCCGGCCCCATACCCCCCGAAATGTAGTTACCCCAAAGGTCAAACATGGTCCAAAACGGTACTTACCTTTGTTTTTGTGATAACTCAGCACCTGTTCAATCCTTATCAATGATTTATACCTCTAATTAATCTACAGACGTGCCGCTACATGAATCACATAGTTTCCGTTATTATTTGTTTCCGGTTTTTTTGCAAATGGCCGCCAAAAGTACATATAAATTTACCTATATTTTCGCAACCTCTTTTTCGCTTATCGCCAAGTCCCCGGTGGGGGCCCAGGATCGAATCATATATTTCCGGAAACTGCTTGAAATTACCTATCCGGTGCAATTTATTTGATCCACCTAGGTCAAATACTTTAGCCGCTAGAGCGTTTTCAAGGTTACGAAAAACAGTGTGATTTCTTATCAATTTGTTACAAAATTTTGTGAACGCTTCATAATAGCCCCTGGTGGGGCTAGAGGGGAGCTTGAGGGCTTTTCTGAAAGCCCCAGGTGTGAACTAACTCGCAAATTAGTTTTCATCCCCCCCGGCCCCATACCCCCCGAAATGTAGTTACCCCAAAGGTCAAACATGGTCCAAAACGGTACTTACCTTTGTTTTTGTGATAACTCAGCACCTGTTCAATCCTTATCAATGATTTATACCTCTAATTAATCTACAGACGTGCCGCTACATGAATCACATAGTTTCCGTTATTATTTGTTTCCGGTTTTTTTGCAAATGGCCGCCAAAAGTACATATAAATTTACCTATATTTTCGCAACCTCTTTTTCGCTTATCGCCAAGTCCCCGGTGGGGGCCCAGGATCGAATCATATATTTCCGGAAACTGCTTGAAATTACCTATCCGGTGCAATTTATTTGATCCACCTAGGTCAAATACTTTAGCCGCTAGAGCGTTTTCAAGGTTACGAAAAACAGTGTGATTTCTTATCAATTTGTTACAAAATTTTGTGAACGCTTCATAATAGCCCCTGGTGGGGCTAGAGGGGAGCTTGAGGGCTTTTCTGAAAGCCCCAGGTGTGAACTAACTCGCAAATTAGTTTTCATCCCCCCCGGCCCCATACCCCCCGAAATGTAGTTACCCCAAAGGTCAAACATGGTCCAAAACGGTACTTACCTTTGTTTTTGTGATAACTCAGCACCTGTTCAATCCTTATCAATGATTTATACCTCTAATTAATCTACAGACGTGCCGCTACATGAATCACATAGTTTCCGTTATTATTTGTTTCCGGTTTTTTTGCAAATGGCCGCCAAAAGTACATATAAATTTACCTATATTTTCGCAACCTCTTTTTCGCTTATCGCCAAGTCCCCGGTGGGGGCCCAGGATCGAATCATATATTTCCGGAAACTGCTTGAAATTACCTATCCGGTGCAATTTATTTGATCCACCTAGGTCAAATACTTTAGCCGCTAGAGCGTTTTCAAGGTTACGAAAAACAGTGTGATTTCTTATCAATTTGTTACAAAATTTTGTGAACGCTTCATAATAGCCCCTGGTGGGGCTAGAGGGGAGCTTGAGGGCTTTTCTGAAAGCCCCAGGTGTGAACTAACTCGCAAATTAGTTTTCATCCCCCCCGGCCCCATACCCCCCGAAATGTAGTTACCCCAAAGGTCAAACATGGTCCAAAACGGTACTTACCTTTGTTTTTGTGATAACTCAGCACCTGTTCAATCCTTATCAATGATTTATACCTCTAATTAATCTACAGACGTGCCGCTACATGAATCACATAGTTTCCGTTATTATTTGTTTCCGGTTTTTTTGCAAATGGCCGCCAAAAGTACATATAAATTTACCTATATTTTCGCAACCTCTTTTTCGCTTATCGCCAAGTCCCCGGTGGGGGCCCAGGATCGAATCATATATTTCCGGAAACTGCTTGAAATTACCTATCCGGTGCAATTTATTTGATCCACCTAGGTCAAATACTTTAGCCGCTAGAGCGTTTTCAAGGTTACGAAAAACAGTGTGATTTCTTATCAATTTGTTACAAAATTTTGTGAACGCTTCATAATAGCCCCTGGTGGGGCTAGAGGGGAGCTTGAGGGCTTTTCTGAAAGCCCCAGGTGTGAACTAACTCGCAAATTAGTTTTCATCCCCCCCGGCCCCATACCCCCCGAAATGTAGTTACCCCAAAGGTCAAACATGGTCCAAAACGGTACTTACCTTTGTTTTTGTGATAACTCAGCACCTGTTCAATCCTTATCAATGATTTATACCTCTAATTAATCTACAGACGTGCCGCTACATGAATCACATAGTTTCCGTTATTATTTGTTTCCGGTTTTTTTGCAAATGGCCGCCAAAAGTACATATAAATTTACCTATATTTTCGCAACCTCTTTTTCGCTTATCGCCAAGTCCCCGGTGGGGGCCCAGGATCGAATCATATATTTCCGGAAACTGCTTGAAATTACCTATCCGGTGCAATTTATTTGATCCACCTAGGTCAAATACTTTAGCCGCTAGAGCGTTTTCAAGGTTACGAAAAACAGTGTGATTTCTTATCAATTTGTTACAAAATTTTGTGAACGCTTCATAATAGCCCCTGGTGGGGCTAGAGGGGAGCTTGAGGGCTTTTCTGAAAGCCCCAGGTGTGAACTAACTCGCAAATTAGTTTTCATCCCCCCCGGCCCCATACCCCCCGAAATGTAGTTACCCCAAAGGTCAAACATGGTCCAAAACGGTACTTACCTTTGTTTTTGTGATAACTCAGCACCTGTTCAATCCTTATCAATGATTTATACCTCTAATTAATCTACAGACGTGCCGCTACATGAATCACATAGTTTCCGTTATTATTTGTTTCCGGTTTTTTTGCAAATGGCCGCCAAAAGTACATATAAATTTACCTATATTTTCGCAACCTCTTTTTCGCTTATCGCCAAGTCCCCGGTGGGGGCCCAGGATCGAATCATATATTTCCGGAAACTGCTTGAAATTACCTATCCGGTGCAATTTATTTGATCCACCTAGGTCAAATACTTTAGCCGCTAGAGCGTTTTCAAGGTTACGAAAAACAGTGTGATTTCTTATCAATTTGTTACAAAATTTTGTGAACGCTTCATAATAGCCCCTGGTGGGGCTAGAGGGGAGCTTGAGGGCTTTTCTGAAAGCCCCAGGTGTGAACTAACTCGCAAATTAGTTTTCATCCCCCCCGGCCCCATACCCCCCGAAATGTAGTTACCCCAAAGGTCAAACATGGTCCAAAACGGTACTTACCTTTGTTTTTGTGATAACTCAGCACCTGTTCAATCCTTATCAATGATTTATACCTCTAATTAATCTACAGACGTGCCGCTACATGAATCACATAGTTTCCGTTATTATTTGTTTCCGGTTTTTTTGCAAATGGCCGCCAAAAGTACATATAAATTTACCTATATTTTCGCAACCTCTTTTTCGCTTATCGCCAAGTCCCCGGTGGGGGCCCAGGATCGAATCATATATTTCCGGAAACTGCTTGAAATTACCTATCCGGTGCAATTTATTTGATCCACCTAGGTCAAATACTTTAGCCGCTAGAGCGTTTTCAAGGTTACGAAAAACAGTGTGATTTCTTATCAATTTGTTACAAAATTTTGTGAACGCTTCATAATAGCCCCTGGTGGGGCTAGAGGGGAGCTTGAGGGCTTTTCTGAAAGCCCCAGGTGTGAACTAACTCGCAAATTAGTTTTCATCCCCCCCGGCCCCATACCCCCCGAAATGTAGTTACCCCAAAGGTCAAACATGGTCCAAAACGGTACTTACCTTTGTTTTTGTGATAACTCAGCACCTGTTCAATCCTTATCAATGATTTATACCTCTAATTAATCTACAGACGTGCCGCTACATGAATCACATAGTTTCCGTTATTATTTGTTTCCGGTTTTTTTGCAAATGGCCGCCAAAAGTACATATAAATTTACCTATATTTTCGCAACCTCTTTTTCGCTTATCGCCAAGTCCCCGGTGGGGGCCCAGGATCGAATCATATATTTCCGGAAACTGCTTGAAATTACCTATCCGGTGCAATTTATTTGATCCACCTAGGTCAAATACTTTAGCCGCTAGAGCGTTTTCAAGGTTACGAAAAACAGTGTGATTTCTTATCAATTTGTTACAAAATTTTGTGAACGCTTCATAATAGCCCCTGGTGGGGCTAGAGGGGAGCTTGAGGGCTTTTCTGAAAGCCCCAGGTGTGAACTAACTCGCAAATTAGTTTTCATCCCCCCCGGCCCCATACCCCCCGAAATGTAGTTACCCCAAAGGTCAAACATGGTCCAAAACGGTACTTACCTTTGTTTTTGTGATAACTCAGCACCTGTTCAATCCTTATCAATGATTTATACCTCTAATTAATCTACAGACGTGCCGCTACATGAATCACATAGTTTCCGTTATTATTTGTTTCCGGTTTTTTTGCAAATGGCCGCCAAAAGTACATATAAATTTACCTATATTTTCGCAACCTCTTTTTCGCTTATCGCCAAGTCCCCGGTGGGGGCCCAGGATCGAATCATATATTTCCGGAAACTGCTTGAAATTACCTATCCGGTGCAATTTATTTGATCCACCTAGGTCAAATACTTTAGCCGCTAGAGCGTTTTCAAGGTTACGAAAAACAGTGTGATTTCTTATCAATTTGTTACAAAATTTTGTGAACGCTTCATAATAGCCCCTGGTGGGGCTAGAGGGGAGCTTGAGGGCTTTTCTGAAAGCCCCAGGTGTGAACTAACTCGCAAATTAGTTTTCATCCCCCCCGGCCCCATACCCCCCGAAATGTAGTTACCCCAAAGGTCAAACATGGTCCAAAACGGTACTTACCTTTGTTTTTGTGATAACTCAGCACCTGTTCAATCCTTATCAATGATTTATACCTCTAATTAATCTACAGACGTGCCGCTACATGAATCACATAGTTTCCGTTATTATTTGTTTCCGGTTTTTTTGCAAATGGCCGCCAAAAGTACATATAAATTTACCTATATTTTCGCAACCTCTTTTTCGCTTATCGCCAAGTCCCCGGTGGGGGCCCAGGATCGAATCATATATTTCCGGAAACTGCTTGAAATTACCTATCCGGTGCAATTTATTTGATCCACCTAGGTCAAATACTTTAGCCGCTAGAGCGTTTTCAAGGTTACGAAAAACAGTGTGATTTCTTATCAATTTGTTACAAAATTTTGTGAACGCTTCATAATAGCCCCTGGTGGGGCTAGAGGGGAGCTTGAGGGCTTTTCTGAAAGCCCCAGGTGTGAACTAACTCGCAAATTAGTTTTCATCCCCCCCGGCCCCATACCCCCCGAAATGTAGTTACCCCAAAGGTCAAACATGGTCCAAAACGGTACTTACCTTTGTTTTTGTGATAACTCAGCACCTGTTCAATCCTTATCAATGATTTATACCTCTAATTAATCTACAGACGTGCCGCTACATGAATCACATAGTTTCCGTTATTATTTGTTTCCGGTTTTTTTGCAAATGGCCGCCAAAAGTACATATAAATTTACCTATATTTTCGCAACCTCTTTTTCGCTTATCGCCAAGTCCCCGGTGGGGGCCCAGGATCGAATCATATATTTCCGGAAACTGCTTGAAATTACCTATCCGGTGCAATTTATTTGATCCACCTAGGTCAAATACTTTAGCCGCTAGAGCGTTTTCAAGGTTACGAAAAACAGTGTGATTTCTTATCAATTTGTTACAAAATTTTGTGAACGCTTCATAATAGCCCCTGGTGGGGCTAGAGGGGAGCTTGAGGGCTTTTCTGAAAGCCCCAGGTGTGAACTAACTCGCAAATTAGTTTTCATCCCCCCCGGCCCCATACCCCCCGAAATGTAGTTACCCCAAAGGTCAAACATGGTCCAAAACGGTACTTACCTTTGTTTTTGTGATAACTCAGCACCTGTTCAATCCTTATCAATGATTTATACCTCTAATTAATCTACAGACGTGCCGCTACATGAATCACATAGTTTCCGTTATTATTTGTTTCCGGTTTTTTTGCAAATGGCCGCCAAAAGTACATATAAATTTACCTATATTTTCGCAACCTCTTTTTCGCTTATCGCCAAGTCCCCGGTGGGGGCCCAGGATCGAATCATATATTTCCGGAAACTGCTTGAAATTACCTATCCGGTGCAATTTATTTGATCCACCTAGGTCAAATACTTTAGCCGCTAGAGCGTTTTCAAGGTTACGAAAAACAGTGTGATTTCTTATCAATTTGTTACAAAATTTTGTGAACGCTTCATAATAGCCCCTGGTGGGGCTAGAGGGGAGCTTGAGGGCTTTTCTGAAAGCCCCAGGTGTGAACTAACTCGCAAATTAGTTTTCATCCCCCCCGGCCCCATACCCCCCGAAATGTAGTTACCCCAAAGGTCAAACATGGTCCAAAACGGTACTTACCTTTGTTTTTGTGATAACTCAGCACCTGTTCAATCCTTATCAATGATTTATACCTCTAATTAATCTACAGACGTGCCGCTACATGAATCACATAGTTTCCGTTATTATTTGTTTCCGGTTTTTTTGCAAATGGCCGCCAAAAGTACATATAAATTTACCTATATTTTCGCAACCTCTTTTTCGCTTATCGCCAAGTCCCCGGTGGGGGCCCAGGATCGAATCATATATTTCCGGAAACTGCTTGAAATTACCTATCCGGTGCAATTTATTTGATCCACCTAGGTCAAATACTTTAGCCGCTAGAGCGTTTTCAAGGTTACGAAAAACAGTGTGATTTCTTATCAATTTGTTACAAAATTTTGTGAACGCTTCATAATAGCCCCTGGTGGGGCTAGAGGGGAGCTTGAGGGCTTTTCTGAAAGCCCCAGGTGTGAACTAACTCGCAAATTAGTTTTCATCCCCCCCGGCCCCATACCCCCCGAAATGTAGTTACCCCAAAGGTCAAACATGGTCCAAAACGGTACTTACCTTTGTTTTTGTGATAACTCAGCACCTGTTCAATCCTTATCAATGATTTATACCTCTAATTAATCTACAGACGTGCCGCTACATGAATCACATAGTTTCCGTTATTATTTGTTTCCGGTTTTTTTGCAAATGGCCGCCAAAAGTACATATAAATTTACCTATATTTTCGCAACCTCTTTTTCGCTTATCGCCAAGTCCCCGGTGGGGGCCCAGGATCGAATCATATATTTCCGGAAACTGCTTGAAATTACCTATCCGGTGCAATTTATTTGATCCACCTAGGTCAAATACTTTAGCCGCTAGAGCGTTTTCAAGGTTACGAAAAACAGTGTGATTTCTTATCAATTTGTTACAAAATTTTGTGAACGCTTCATAATAGCCCCTGGTGGGGCTAGAGGGGAGCTTGAGGGCTTTTCTGAAAGCCCCAGGTGTGAACTAACTCGCAAATTAGTTTTCATCCCCCCCGGCCCCATACCCCCCGAAATGTAGTTACCCCAAAGGTCAAACATGGTCCAAAACGGTACTTACCTTTGTTTTTGTGATAACTCAGCACCTGTTCAATCCTTATCAATGATTTATACCTCTAATTAATCTACAGACGTGCCGCTACATGAATCACATAGTTTCCGTTATTATTTGTTTCCGGTTTTTTTGCAAATGGCCGCCAAAAGTACATATAAATTTACCTATATTTTCGCAACCTCTTTTTCGCTTATCGCCAAGTCCCCGGTGGGGGCCCAGGATCGAATCATATATTTCCGGAAACTGCTTGAAATTACCTATCCGGTGCAATTTATTTGATCCACCTAGGTCAAATACTTTAGCCGCTAGAGCGTTTTCAAGGTTACGAAAAACAGTGTGATTTCTTATCAATTTGTTACAAAATTTTGTGAACGCTTCATAATAGCCCCTGGTGGGGCTAGAGGGGAGCTTGAGGGCTTTTCTGAAAGCCCCAGGTGTGAACTAACTCGCAAATTAGTTTTCATCCCCCCCGGCCCCATACCCCCCGAAATGTAGTTACCCCAAAGGTCAAACATGGTCCAAAACGGTACTTACCTTTGTTTTTGTGATAACTCAGCACCTGTTCAATCCTTATCAATGATTTATACCTCTAATTAATCTACAGACGTGCCGCTACATGAATCACATAGTTTCCGTTATTATTTGTTTCCGGTTTTTTTGCAAATGGCCGCCAAAAGTACATATAAATTTACCTATATTTTCGCAACCTCTTTTTCGCTTATCGCCAAGTCCCCGGTGGGGGCCCAGGATCGAATCATATATTTCCGGAAACTGCTTGAAATTACCTATCCGGTGCAATTTATTTGATCCACCTAGGTCAAATACTTTAGCCGCTAGAGCGTTTTCAAGGTTACGAAAAACAGTGTGATTTCTTATCAATTTGTTACAAAATTTTGTGAACGCTTCATAATAGCCCCTGGTGGGGCTAGAGGGGAGCTTGAGGGCTTTTCTGAAAGCCCCAGGTGTGAACTAACTCGCAAATTAGTTTTCATCCCCCCCGGCCCCATACCCCCCGAAATGTAGTTACCCCAAAGGTCAAACATGGTCCAAAACGGTACTTACCTTTGTTTTTGTGATAACTCAGCACCTGTTCAATCCTTATCAATGATTTATACCTCTAATTAATCTACAGACGTGCCGCTACATGAATCACATAGTTTCCGTTATTATTTGTTTCCGGTTTTTTTGCAAATGGCCGCCAAAAGTACATATAAATTTACCTATATTTTCGCAACCTCTTTTTCGCTTATCGCCAAGTCCCCGGTGGGGGCCCAGGATCGAATCATATATTT
>NW_026038432.1:0-19785 GCF_023373825.1 Bactrocera dorsalis
TCGTCTGCTGACTTTTTACAGTATCACTACTACTATATCAACTACAATATCGATTTGTGAGTAATGTATCTCTATGAAATTAGTGGGGAATATTAAACCTAACTTATGCGGTATGTTGGGTCACCGATTGCGAACCACTGCATACTTCAACCATATGTTCTTATATTATATATTATTTGTTATTCCCATTTTTTTTATTTGCCAATACTCAAGGTTAAGCATTTAAAGTCATTCACCTCGATGCAGTTAATAATTGTATTTGCATTGTGTTTGATTGCGTTTGCTTTGTACACTTTTGCTAACGCATGTTTCGCTCACGCAATTATACGTATGTTTGTTAGTGCACATTAGTTAGGCCTATTTAACATGTGCTAAACTTAATATGTAAGCAGCCTATTGCAATGCTGCACTCGCATTTTACATTTCTCTCTTTTAATAACTAAATTATATACAAAGAAGCAACAGCGTTAAGTAGGTACTTGTTTAATAAACTGTTAGAAGTACATAACACACTCATACATGTATATATGAACCAATACATGGCGTAGTTATGTATTTAGCGGTATTGAAATATTGTTTAGAATATTATTTAAGGAGAAGAATTTTGCAAATAAAGTCAGTCTGGTACCTGACCATCTCACAGTGCCATTACTCGGTCCTTTATCATTTTCTTCGTTGCTGCAATGTCGCTTGTACTTTTCGCTTTTTGTAAATTTGTGCGGTTTTAAAATAAGCTTTATTAGCCCTACAGAGTAAGTATTTGAAAGTTATAAAATCGATTCACACTTTTGGAATCGGAAAATATAAGGTTAAAATTCAGTTTCGAAAACCAACACCGTAAATATACGAAAAGGTAGTTAGGTTGGATGAAAAGGCTGATTACTCATGAAGCCACGAGTAGCCCCACGTGGACTGCTGTAGAGGCTTAAACCTTGTGCTGCCCAGAACTGCTAGGTATGGATCAAATAGACCCAAAATTTTATTAGAGCGACTAATATCTATTCTAACCGATTCGCCGGATTCGTAGAAAGCCTGGAAACCGAGAAGCTTTACTCTAGTTTGACGGAAGCTGAACAGCTGAGGAGAAAGCGTCTGGATGCTCCCACCTTTTCTTTCTCATTACAACTTTGCGTTCTCCAAAGTTTTTAGCCTCCCCACACGAGTGCCATTAGAGCAGTGTCTGGTGAGGACCTCTTTTATGATCCACTCTTAGTCAGACGGGTTTCGCAACCCCCCAGGTGCTGATTGCAGATCATCCTTGTTGAGCTCCCGCAAAGCCCTTAGTTCTAGCACCCAAATGCAAGATGACAGGGGAATCCCTGCTCGTTTCCATCCTGCTGGAATTCTGGTATGGATGCCTTTTTTTCTAAGGTAATTTGCTTTACAGTTTTCGACGATTCCGCTGTGGCCAGATACCCAGACAAATTGAACATGAAAGTAGCTACTGCTACTGAGATCATACACACCTTGACTAGCTTTGAACTTACAGTCATCGAAGCCTATAAAATAGTTCTTCTATCGAGGTGGATTCCTACCCTCTTAAAGAAGCCGCACTTCGGAGATATACATCCGCTCCTACCTTGATTACGACCATTTCTGTGTGAACGAAATCACAATGATGTAGCAATCTGAAAGCAGAGTTTATTATAAGCTCCCGACAAAGAAGAAAATTTAAAATAGTGTACCGTTAATTGTGCCTCCTGTGAGGATTGAACTCACGACCCCTGGTTTACAAGACCAGTGCTCTGCCACTGAGCTAAAGAGGCGCTTAAAATTGGTGAATTCTCAGAAAATGCACTTCATTCAAATATAAAAGTTTGTAGGCATCGAAGTAGAGATGTTGTGAGATGTTAGAGATACTTAGTACATAATTGATGAAATGATAACATCCACAAAATAAAGATAAGAATTGGTGCAATTTAAATGCGAAGACGAATATTTTCGAATTCGAATATTTGTTATGATGAATGATAAAAAGACATGAATTGAAAAAAAAAATTGTTTACCAAATTTTTAATTAAATTATAACATTTTTTATTTGAAATACCTTGCGCTTGCTCATAGCCCAGCATTTATACCGTTTAAACGGCGCTGCAAAAAGTTTATTGACTCCGCCAATGATTAACGGAAGCTTTCAACTATTAACATTTTAATAATGAAATTAGAAAATATTTATTTTTATACATTTTACACACATATCCCTAAGCTACTATGTCTTCATTATGCAAATCTCTAAAAAAATAAAAAATCAACATTTCGAAAACAAACACAACGCCGCACACGAGAACCATTATGTAGACAACAAACGAATTTATAACGGTCACCACTTAAAACGTATTAACTGAAAATGATAACAAAAATAACACAAACATTTCAATTTTGAAAAGTACTTTTTGCTGTTTATGTGCGGAATACGCTGCTAAATAAATAACGGACAGTGGTACAAATTGCATGATGAATGGGTAAATATAAAAAAATAAAAAATTTTTTTTTTTGAGGATTTTTTTCATTTTTTAAGATAATGACAATAGTTTCCAGAATTTTTAAGAAATTTTTTTCGAAAAACTAAGCTACATATGTAATATTCCGCAAAACTCTGAAACCCCGCGGAACGAGAAGTGACTATTATTCAAAAGCCCAAAACTTTGAATCGTGGGCGTCTTTCTTTGTTTAAAATGACTAAAATACCTTTTAAAATTAATTTAACAGAATTTCGTTTTCACATTCGCAGGTAAATTTCAGTTTAGTTAAGAGTTCGAGTCGACTGCTTACGAAAGTGCGAGTATCAACATTAGAGAGGTTATGAAGAATTCGTCTCAATTTTTACATTTCTAACCAAATTTTGCATGCGGAATCGCTGCGAATGTTGGAAAGTGCTCACGGTGATTCAGTTTTATCAAAAACATAAGTCTACGAGTGGTACGAAGCCTTTAAAGACGGTCGAGAGATCGTTGAGGACATGCCTCGTCCTGGACGAACTTTGATTTCTTCAACTGATGAAAAAACAGTGAAAAATATGGTGCTTGCAAATCGTCAGTTAAGTCGTAAAGAGATGGGAAGATAGTGCGACATCTCTCGCGAGTTCGTTCAAATGAGTCGCGTTCTTGCCTGACCCGTCCCGATAAAGCTGATTTTTTTTGTTTCAAAAAGGGTGTCGTAAACAGGTCTTTTTGGACATGCTTGATTATGTGAATTCTGATCCCACATTCTTGGAGAAGCCGATGAGACCTGGGAACATGCAACAATCATCGGAATATAATAAATGAGGGGAAAAAAACGGGCCACCAAAAACCCCCCACCACAAAAAAACCCAAGACAAGGCACGCTCCAAAAATCATGGTGATGGTCATTGTTTTTTCTCGTATTCGTCGCTTGGTACGTTTCATAACTTTGTTCGGGCCGCGGCAGATGGTCCCCCCCCCGCAAGTTCTTCTTTGGCCGTATCACAGACCCTTGTGTAGAACACCTGTCCCCCCCACCCCCACCTTCGTTGACCGCGCTGCCCGGCCCCTAGCCCCCCCCCACTCTCCTTCTCCCCCCTCGTTTCACGCGCCCTGAGCCATCCCTCGGTCGGAATTATGGAAGAACAATTCATGGATTTTACATGATGGCCGGCATAATGCACCATCGCCCCTTACATGCGTGCCATGATTGTGAACCGAATTTAAAGCAAAAAATTCATGAATCGCCTCACCCCGCCTGCCTACCCATGGCCAGGCTGCTGGAAGGCTTTTACCCCACCGTGCCACTCTGCTTCCTGGTAATATTCGTTGGCTCCGTATCCGTATATTGTATGGGTGGGGAGGACTACTTGAAGGAGATACAAACTCATGTCAAACAAAATTCAACCTTTGAATATTGATCACAGTGAAGGCCATGCACACCCACACAGTAAAACATTTGTTCTTATTTTTGAAAGCCATACCTTTTCCCACTCTACGGATCGAACGACTTTTTTCTTTTATGTAATCATTGGCTCCAGTATGACGTAGTTACGTGACTTCATAAACAACTTCGATGAATGCCGGACATCATATTTTTGACTCAATGGATGTTTGATTAAAACAAGTTTTCCTCACTCAATATAAAGAAAATATAGTATATTTCGTCTAATGGATGGTATCATATACAAATCAGTTATATTTTAAATATGAAGAGAACCAAATTCTATATAAAAATTCAGGAACCTACCATATCCCATTTCACAGAAATAAACGAAAAAGACGAAGTCTTCCAACAAAAAAAAACACACTTCAAAGATGGAGGATTTTTCCAAAATTGTTATATTAAACAAAGATTACTGGAAAACTAATTCTCACCCCGAAATTAAGTGTATTGTAGCGCGAGGGGAAAAGGTCCACTAAGAGAAAACATTCTAAGTGCTAATTTTTCTTTCCTAACTAGAATTTCAGGTAAGAAATATGGAATATTGAAGCCGCGCAAAACTTTTTTCAAACAGCAGCAAACATTTTCATCAATTGCAGGCAGTTTCAAAGACCTGCAAAATTTTAGAATTTTTTCCACATTTTTACCCACTTGTTTGCCAATGCTTAGTTCATAAATAAAAATATATACAGTATCATTCGGACACATAGCAGCGTGCTCGGAGTTAAAGCTAGCCCAGTCGTTTGGGGTTTTTTGCTTGCTAACAGCACTGCGTACGCGCTGATTCATTGACCGTCACGCTTCAAGCGACCGATTTCGAAAATATTTTTCCTGAACCTTCGCTCACGCTTTACTCGTACGAAGCAAGCGCCGGAGCAGAAGCACCGCGCTTAAAGCGAACAACAACGAAAACAATTTTAAAGCAACTTAAAAGTGACAACCACTATATCATGCTAGCAACATAAAACAGCAAACAATAACAACAAACACTTGGTTGCTGCTAGAATACAAATCAGCAAAGGGAGGTGGGGCTCGTCGGCCAAGGCGGTATGAGCAACATGGATTTTGTGAGCGCAAGAAAAACTGTGCTTGTATGTTTCCATAAATAACTGCAGATGTAGGTTGTGTGTGTGTGTTTGTGTTGTGTGTATTGTATGGTGTGCATTTAGGAATGTGGCTTTTAATCATCACAACTCAACGCCAGTTTAGGAATGAGCGCGCAAGGCGCCGATTAGCCCACAACTAGCCGGCTGTCCGCTGCCATTTAATTGCCTGAACTTGCATGCTCACAAGCACTCACACACGAGCACATGTGTTGTGGCTATTTAATTCATATAAACTTAGTAGATACTTTGTAAATTATTTACAAGCAATGCATGTGTTAAAACACAATAGGAATGTTGCCGTGTTAGCATGTGGCAAGCGGCATTGTTGGGCAAATTGTTGCACATATAGATTTACGCTGACTCTTATAGGCGTAGATATGTATAAGCAAATATGTTGATACATAGAAACGGAAAAAACGCCAAATATGCGGCTACACGCCTGTAAATCGTTCAAACGTCTGGTGTTTTGTTTTTTTGTTTTTTGTATTTTTGCGTTTTTGTGCGAATGCGGACATGCTTACTCGCATGCAACAAAGTGATATCAGATGCTCGTATATATACATATGTACGTGCGCAGGTGTAGTATATACTCAGTGGTAACGATAATGTTATGCGTTGCCAACTCAAGGCTGGGAATTCTAAAATTTCATAAAGTTATTTAATTCTGAGGCATATAATTGGTGGTAAGAGCTGTTTTTCTGATTCCAGTCATTTGTGACCACTTCACTGACAAACATATATGTACATACATTAGCGTGTTTTTTTTAACTATTAATTTTTTTCAGTCCCGTCACGAAATTTCCTTGGAAAAACCCTAAAAAAAATCCCTGAAAGTTTTAGCCCTAAATATTAACGTTAAGAACTGAACCAAGGCATATACAATTTTTCCATAGAAAATACACTACAATCGTGAGTTTTTGTCTTTAAAATGCTACAAATCAGAGGTATTTTATGGCATCGCTTTAACTTTAGACGCATGTTTCTCAGAATTGTTCACTCTATAAAAGTGCCCAGTGCAATAAAGTCAAAACTCACACCGGCGTGGTAGTACGGGGCTCTAAACCCGATTTTTCCAAGAATTTCGCATTTTTTTTATATATATAACGTAAATGACAGGAGCTATAGAAAAAATGTATATGACAAATTTGTAGGAAATTGTATTTGCTATAAAAAATGTTCAAGGTCAAAATTGCTATCTATACTTCTCGAGATATTCGGCTTTTTTAATAAGGCTTTATAGAATTTTTATAGATGGTATGTATTAAAAAATCTATGAAAATTGCATACAGCCTTACTTAAAAAGCCAAACTCATAACTCGGTGGATTTTGTAGGAGATCTGTTTTTTTCTCCCCAGAGACATCCTTAATTTAAAGCACTGGGAGCCGTTATACCATATATCCCGTATCATCCAACTAAAGCCTGAGTATTTGAATAGGTTTGCTAACATTGCAGCATCCCTTTATAATCCGCGTATGCTCAGCTTTCCACCGACTCCATTTTTTTCTATTTTCTTCGAGCCAGTTTGTCTGGCTTTTCATCTCCTTCTGTACCTATAGAACTGGATAACCAGACGATGTTACCGGCTGAGAGTCTAGTTATATTGGCAATGAATCTTCGTATTGGCGCTATATATAGACTAAGTTTGTTTTGCACATAACATAAAAATTGCTTCTCAAGAGTAATTTCTTCAATGACGTATCGATTTTTATCGGAAATTTTACTTTCTTTAAGTGGATTGAGTAGAAATAGTTTCGAATGAATTACTAACCTTAAAGAGAAGCACTAAAGTTGCTGATATTAAGACCAGTTCGTATGTTGATACCATTTGCGTTATAATTGTCTACAAGTACGGTCTAAAGAACAATAATCAGACAAGCTGCCAGTTGATATTTCGCTAAATTGGTATTTGTTGTAAGATGGATATTATGTAAATAGTACAAATATTTGGAGTAAAATGTTATTGACTTCGAAGGAGGTCAGCTCTTATTTTAAATGTTTTCACAATCTTCCTGCAGTACTACCTTAGATTGAAGAATGATTGAAGAGAGATGAAAGAATTACTATTTATTCTCTGAGAGCTGTCATGCATACATAACTACGACTTAGTTGTGCTTCAAGTCGGAAGTAACCCTTATATTCGGTCAATTCAAATGGTCACATCCGGACATATAAAATTCACTGTCAATATTTAAGTACGACAATAATGCTTACTCTTCTATTAAGTGTGGAAATTTTGAGTATATTGGCATAACATATTGACTCATTACCGCAATTATGGCATCAAATTACCAAGTGCAAGGATATTTGTGACCGCAACGATTACAACCCTGTAGTCAGACAAGCTGCCAGTTGAGAATTATTGCTACATCGCTAAATTGGTATTTGATGTAAGATGGATATTATGTAAATAGCTGACGATGAGTCATCAACATCAAAATGGCAGGCAGCAACCGCTGACACTCTTCCAATTCGTTGTCCGTATTTCTAGAAATTTCATACAACGAGAGCTTCGTTTAGGATAAGATAATCGCACACAAGCATTTCCTTAGTAAATATCTTTATTTTATGTCTATTGAACGCTTAACTCTGACACTCCCCCTCAACAGACTTCACGAAATACCATCAAAGCGGAAGTGAAAGTCGAAGGACGTTGACGTATCGCACGTGCGGAAGGAGATGGGAAGAAATATTGCCGTTATGCCGAAACTCACACACATATATACTCGTAAACATGCATTAGTGGATAACGGTACCGTAAAATCTCAAATGGCTACTAAAACAAAATGAACTGTTAACATAAGATGCGTAAACATTTCAGTTAAATTAAGCATAAAAGCTCTGCTATCCGAGCGCTTTAAGGACTACACGAAAAACAACAACACAGCAGCGCGATGTCAGCAGGATGTCGGCATTGATGAAGCAATACAACAACAAGTGCAATAGCAAAGTAGCATAGCTCAACACTAAGCTGCGGAAGTGACTGCGACACCAGCGAAGGCAGCACGACTGCGACAAATCCTTAATCCAACTGTCAATCCGAGCACACACAGACATGCAAATATACGAGTATGTGGTATATTTCTATATAGTATACATCAATGCTGTGCCATCGATTTGTTTTTCATTACATTTTGTAGCGGATTGTCAGCAGTTTTATTCTCGTTTTTCTTATCACTTTAATTTTGTTTTTGGCTCATTTCATTTTTCCTTGCTTTTCTCATTTTTATTCTTCGGACCTTCATTACAACTTTTTTCTTCCTTTGCCTCTATGCCATGTTTTTGCCACCAATATTGTTGTTGTGTTGGTCAAGAAACGGCGTATATAGTTGAGAGCACGCCTGTCTGTTGTCATGACAACAGCATAAATGCGACCAAAAGTGATTTCATGGTCCCAACCCCGGTAATGGGCTGTAAAGCTGGTACATATGTACAGTTTCCATGAATACATGAGTGCGTGGTTTAATGAAGTTGTAAATGAATTTTGAAGCCGATAGGAAAATTTTGACAAAGAGGATGAAATGGGTTATCAGTTGAAGGGACATTTGTTTTCTGATCCAGAGGTCCAAAACCTCTTTAATACTTATAAGCTTTCTAACACAAACAATGGCATGTAATGATTTCAAATTAGCTCGACCACGGATCAGCTTTACCGCCGGTTTTGCGACATGGAACAGGAAACTCCAGAATAACTGATTCTAGATTGCCAAGCAATTTGTCAAAGCAGGCTCCAAGCCCTAAGGTCCATCTACGTAGAGAGGGATCACATGACCTCCATCGCGTCCAGAAAGCTCCTGGATTTATTCAGGGTGTTGGACCTTCGTGACCATATGTGATATAGGAGAGGACACAATAGAATCGCTGGGCAAAACCTCAATCATATTCTATCTATCTATCTACTAGAGAGTGGAATACGAGAGGCTACGAGCTAAGCGACGCTTCTGAGATACTTTATCTACTTTGTCTTGTCATAACTACCTCACTAGTTTACCAACCTCATCGCACTTGACCCCCCTATAACCTGTTTCCTTCCTTCAATTCCTCAACGGGTCTGTCGAACTGTTGCTTTTGCTTCCTTATTATCAGATTCCCTTTATTGGAGTAACGGCAATGTGTAGACATGTATACCCGAAGTAAGTGCTACGCGTTGCTGACCTGCCGACTGTTGAAAAAGAAGGCCAAAATATACCCGAAAAAGCGCAAGGCTAGGGACAATGGCAAACTGCGTACTATAACAATGAGCATATGGGAGAGAAACATTCGTGAAACGCTGTTAGAGTAGGTAACCTCGGGGAAAGTTGAGTTCAAGGATATTTTTGAGCGGCCTTTCATTGTCAAATACAACAACTAATAGCTATGTATAACGGTGCTGTACATAAAATCAGGCAGCATATCTATGTATTGGGTGGGAGAAGGTGAGAGCATAGCATAATATTTTCGAAAATACGGCAACATTGTTGAAGATATTTTCACTCACACCTTCGAAAAAAAGGGAAATTATATACATACATATAAGTAAAGAACAACACAAGGCCAAAGGTGCGAGGTGCGTAACTGTGCTAAAACGAAAGAGCAAGAGAGAAAGAGGGAGAGAGATAAAGTGCTAGATGTATCAGGTGTGAGTGAGCAGCTGCCACAACGCACTGCTGCAGCATCCTCTATGAGAGCGTCAAAATTTATGCGATTATCCTTTGCAGCATGGTACATATACTTTTTTCTCTACCTCTCTTTTGCACGCTCTCTCTGAGCACACAAATTCCTGCAAAAGCAGTAAAAGAAGCGTCGAGTTGCGCAATAAATTGCTGAGCATCGCGCTGCACGCTCGCACTCCCGAAAGTACACCACGAATGTTATGTCACTTTTTGTTGCTGTCGTCAAATGTTGTATAACTCTATCATAAAATGTTATGTTAATACCCGTGCCCACTCAAGCACACCGTTATTACGCTGCAACGCACTCGCTCGCACTTCTGTGACGTCATTTGTGGCCCAGCAGGTGCATTGCCGCGTGTGTCCCTTACATACTCACCACATGTCACGTGCAGCATTTACGCATTTTCAACATAATGACGTCAAAATGTTGGCCATGAATGGCTATGAAGTATAAGCGCTCATTTAATAAGCTGATTTATGCAGTTATTAATGACGTCACGGTCAATGCAAAGTAAGCTGACTTGCGAGTAATTTATTGGAGAGCAGTGAAGTCGCCTTTTTCGAAAAGTTATGGCACATTTAAATTTTTTTAATACTAAAGAGTACCCATGAACATCACTTAAGTGCCTTAATGGTAGTTGTAGAAAAGTTTTATGTGCTTAGAACTATGGCGAACCTACCAAACTACGAGTAATTTGAAAATACCAGTTGGTTTCATGGGGCATGCAAAGAGGTAGTTAGATTCATGCCAATACTCGTAGCATGCAGGTTATTATATATGTTTGGTATTTCTGGATAAGTGGAAGTTTACCAGCCACAGCATACAGAACAAATCTGAACAAGAATCGCCCTAGATTCGCAAGGCAACTCGATCTGTTCTTCTGTAATGAGTGTTTGCTAAACTTTAAGGACGCCAATCAATAGACGAAAGTTGGTTAATAGCTCTAAAGTGAAAATAGTTCAATACTTCCCTGAAGTTTATTGCGTTCGTAGGCTGTGGTAAAATATTCTATGTTGTCGACATACTCCAGTAATGTTCTCTAAGACGCATCTTGTTCTAGCAATCGACTGCAATAAAAATTTCTGTCTGGAGAGAAATTCGTTATGTTCCTTAATTGGAAGCATAAAGGTCTCTATGTGCAGGTGCTCGGTGGAAAAGATCAAGAGGCATCTTGACATTGCTTCTCCATCTGCTTCATACTTCATCCAGGCGACTATACCCGTGCTGAATTATTGATGTATTGTCGGCCGATTGTTAACGTTGATTTGTCTTTTTCCCTGGTTCTGCCGGCTAGCAACTAGCGACTTGATGATTTTATTCTGCTTTTTGTACTTACCCTGTCGTAAGTAGTGTGGAGGGTACAGGTTGTTAAACGTAACGTCTAAAATATTTAGGTTATTACAGTCGTAATTTTAATGCCATCGACAACATTCAGTTCCAATCTGAACTTGTTTGTCCAGTTCGTGAAGGTTAGTTAGTCTTAACCTTTAAAAAGCGCGTGTATAAGTTTGACAGCGGTAAGATCGTTACTTTGAGAATTGGAACATGGGGACGCGCAAAAGAGATTGTTACCGACTAGAACATCAAGAAGGTCCACAAAATAATTTTGGATGACCGTAAAGTGAATTTTTTCAAAACAGCAGGTACTCTAAAGATATCAACTGAACGTATACAGTTTATAATTCTGGAATATTTGGTCATAAGAAAACTCTGTGCAAAGTGGACGCCACGCGAGCTCAATTTTGACCAAAATCAACGACGAGACGATGATTCGAAGCGGTATTTGGGGATGTTCAAGCGTAATACACCCGAGGCTTTGCGTCGATCCCGGTGAAAGACCAATCGGACCATCTAGTAGCTGGTTCCTTCCGAAGTTTTCCTCAGCTTAGCTTATTTTTCGAAACTGCCGGTATCGGACCACTATTGCTTACAGTATGGAGCTGCTGTAAAAACTTAACAGTTTAAATCAAGTACTTGCAAAGCAAAATTTTTTCATTTGATAAGATATCCTTCCGTAATGTAGCATAGGATATTGTCTAAGGCAACAATGCAATCTCTGCCGAAGGAAATGTTCAGATCGGATAACCATATGCTATGGTTTATTTATTTACGTAGCTGCCATGCACACAAAAAGATTGGAATCAAGTTCTTGTTAAGAACCTTCTGCCAATTTGCCCTTTTTTAAAGGGTATTATAACTCTGGTGCAACCGAAATTAACTATTTTTCTATTTTTATTAAATTTCGAAATATGAAAGATCGACGAACCGACTGCGTCTACTACACACCCAATATTTTGCAACGTTCCACACTCACTTGCAACACGGAAATATTGCAATTTTCACTTTCTACGCGGCGCTGACACATAAATTCGCCACAAAATGCGAGTACTCAGTGCCTGCTGCCATATATTAGCGGCTGATGAGACCGCATTGCCATGTAAGAGCGCCAACAGCGCTGAAGGTTTTCAGGTCTGGGTCGGCTGCGCGACGCTGACAGCCAACACAACTTGCAACGGCGCGCAGTGACTTGCCAGAGTTTAACGGTAAAATCAGTTTATTTATCAATTTTATGCGTCGTCGGTCTGTGCATGACTATTCCCGGCTATTTATGTGCGCTTATGCGCGTGGCGGTGAGTGTATGTGTGTGTGTGTGTGCCTTGTGAAGAAGAGTGAAAGTGTTGATGGCGGAATTGTGCCAGTGCCAGTGCAAATGTATGGCGTATGCTACAAAAATGTTTTTGCTGCAACAACAACGGCGACACAAGCGCTTGCAAGTGTAATACGGCAAAATCAGTGGCAACAACAACAACCAACAACTAGCAGCCGCCAGTCAGCAATCAGCCAAGAGCCGTCAGCATTTTCTGTGCGTCAACTTGCCATATAGACGATTTGTTATTGTTTTGATCATTCGATTTTGTTGTTGTTTCTGCTATTTTGCTATTACACGCATTTGTAACAACAACAACCACATGGACCGCGTGAGTTACATATATAAATAAGCCACTAACAAATAGTAAAACTGATAAGTTTGCAGAATTTCTTAATGAAATAAATAGCACAACCGGAAATCAGTAAAATTGTAATGTGATACCATTTCCTGTGCTATCGCAAAATTTAAATTAAAAGATACAAAACAAAATCATTTTATTAACAATATTTCGGAGAATCTGTAAAGTTATGAGGTTATCACTTTAGTCAGCATTTAAGTAAACATATGTAATAAGTATAATAAGTATTTGTGATTTGTAAGCAATAATTCATTGCAATAGTAACTTTGAACGATTATAATTAATAAAGTGAAAGTTAGTCTGATTCAAATATCCAAACCTTCTGGTTTCATTTCTTTAGGGCTAATTCGGCACAAACTTTTTAAAAACGCTCGAACGCGACGTAAACACAAAATTGGCGCAGTCGGTAGGATCCTTAAAAAGTATTAAGGATTCAGTGAAACGAACCGCATTCGAGAAATAGAAAATTTTTTTTCCTTCCGGAAATCGTTATAAATAGTTTTTTTATAAATCCCCAAACTAATTCTGCGATTCTGTAGCCAACTCAGGAGTTGACCAGACCCTCCAGAATATAATTAACTATATACAAATCCGGAAAGACACAATAATCGACACCACCGAGGTGCAGTGAACGTTAATTGTTAAAGGAAAAGCTAAATCAAAAAGTTCAGAAGTGAAAACGACCTTAGAAATTAAAAGGCGTTAATTTACCTGAACAAGTGAAAAAAAAAAAACAACAAAAGTTTTTGTGAAAGTTTTTTGCAGTGAACACGACTCAAAACAAGAAGAGCGTGAATTCACCAAAAAATAAAGTTTATAAAGTAACCGAAACCATTGAAAAGATAACTAAATCGTCAAGGCACCGAGCCTACGATAACAACAGAAACATGGAGAACGAGCAGACTCAGATGGCGGCAGTCAACTTGGTAGAGGAGCTTGCTCGCAGAGAGCAACAATTAGAGCAAATGCGGCAAGCTTACCTTGAGTTGAGAAACCGGACAGAAGAAAACAACAGTAGCAGACATACGAGTACACTCATAAAAACAGTAAATGACCTGCCGATATTTACGGGGACAGGCGAGATTTCCATAAATTCCTTCTTCAGCAGCATTGAATACCTGCTATCAACAACAAATGATGCAGAGCTACAAAAGGAAGTGACGCGAACCATATATTACAGGACCATCCAGGGAGAGGCGAAAAGCACCATCATCAATATACCTCAACCAGACAACTGGCAGTTAATAAAAGAAACGTTAAAATTGAGATATCGACCCGAAGTGGAGCCACATCATCTATATAAAAAGATTGGGAATCTTAAGGTAAGTTCTGTTAATGAACTTATGAAAGAAATTCAAAATATTAAATATAAGTCGGACGAATTGACAGTGTACTATAGGGGTGACAGCTACATTGACTTAAGTAATATGGACAGTTTGTTAGTAAATACAGTAAAGGAGATGACTCAAGGAGTGTTACTAGATAAAATTTATAAAGAAGGGAATCTAAATGAAATAATAAGGATAATGGCTAGCAGAAGATTCGAAGACAGTAATATTAGGCCAGAATACATGAAATTCAAAATAAAAGCCGCTGAGCTATCTGCGGAAAAATATATTAACAGGTATCCCGATCGAGGACAAAGACATAATACAAATTATAGAAGTAGAGAAAACCAAGGTTCATATAATCAAATATACGAAAATAATGTTAAACATAATACATCAGGCCAATTTAAACAATATAATAGTGGAAGATTTAATAATAATTATAAACCAAATTCGGGTAATTTTCAAAGACCACAAGCGGTAGGGAACCCTAGGCCAAGTTTTAATCAAAATCAACCAAATCAATATAATCCAAACTTTGGTCAAAATCAATCAAACCAATATAGACAGAACTATGGTCGAAATAATCAATTTAAACAAAACCAAGGCGAACCGATGGAGATAGATAATATAGAATTCGATCAAGAGAGATCTCAAATGGCAGGACACCCTAGCAGCAGGAGCAGCCAAAATCGCTTGCAAACGCCTAGGCAAAGCTATAGAGAACTTGAAGATTATAGGGAAATTAATGAATCAATTTTTTTTACAAGGAAGCCTCGGAGAGCTTACCACGAATAGTAATAACAATAAAAAATAAAAAATACATTGCGCTAATAGATACGGGAGCGAATATAAGTTTAGTGGACTCTGAATTGAACGAATTTCGAAAAATTCCACTTAAAAATAATATAACAATCAGAACAGTAACAAGCAAGGAAACAATTACCCATGAAGTGCATACGGAAGCACCAAAAGAATTCAATTTACCTGAAAATGCGTACATAAGATGGAGATCGACATCCTTAAAAAATAGGAAATATAATTTCATAATAGGAATTGATTTATTAAACCATTTAAACACGATGATAAATCTAATAGATGGAAAAATTTCACTAAATAAAAAAGAATCAGAATTCTTAAATAAACCATTCAATTTCAGTGAAATATGTACCCTAGAAGCAACAAGTGAGAAATTAAAAGAAATTAAATTAGATCATCTAAATGCAGAAGAGTTTAGAGAAATCACGAAATTATTGAAACAATTTGAAAACCTTTTATTTAAAGAAGGAGAAAAATTAACAAGTACTACGGAAATTCAACACGAAATAAGAACTACTACAGAAGAGCAAATAAATTCTAAATTATATAGATATCCACCCCAGCATGAAGAAGAAGTTAGAAAACAAATCAGAGAAATGGAGGAACAAGGAATTATAAGGAAAAGTAATTCTCGATATTCCAGCCCTTTAATAGTAATTCCAAAGAAAATGGATAACTCAGGGAAAAGAAAGTACAGGATAGTAATTGATTATAGAAAGTTAAATGAGGTAACTATAGATGATAAATATCCTCTTCCTAACATTGATTCAATTTTAGATAAATTAGGACGAGCCCAATATTTCACTACACTAGACTTAGCAAAAGGTTATCATCAAATTACAATCAAAGAGGAAGATAGGTGTAAAACAGCGTTCGTAACACCTCATGGCTTGTATGAATTTACAAGAATGCCATTCGGGTTAAAGAATGCACCAGCAACCTTTCAACGACTCATGAACGAAATTTTACGAGACTTTATAAACAAAACATGCGTGGTATACTTAGATGATATACTAATCTTTAGTACAACGTTACAGGAACATATACAATCAATTAGAGATATTTTCAAGGTTTTAGAATCAAAAAATTTAAAAATACAAATGGATAAATGTAATTTTCTGAAAAAAGAAACAGAATTTTTAGGACATATTCTAACAAAAGATGGTATCAAACCGAATCCAAATAAAATAAAAGTAATAGAAGAATTAGAATTACCAAAAACGGAAAAACAGATTAAGAGCTTTTTAGGTATAACAGGTTATTATAGGAAATTTGTTAAGGACTATGCAAAGGTAGCACAACCAATTACAAAATATCTAAAAAAAGGAGTCCGAATTAATATAAAAGATCCTTCATATATAGAAGCATTCGAAAAACTTAAACGATTAATAAGCTCGCATCCAATTTTACGGTACCCAAATTTTGAAAAATTATTCACATTAACTACAGATGCATCAAATTATGCAATAGGAGCATTTATATCTCAAGAAGGACACCCAATATGTTATGCATCAAGAACCTTAAATAATCATGAACGAAATTATTCAGCAACTGATAAAGAGTTTTTAGCAATTATTTGGAGCGTAAACTACTTTAGACCATATTTATACGGTAGAAAATTTAAGATCGTAACAGATCATCAACCAATTAAATATTTACATTCAAAATATAGAGGGAAGGACATGTCACCAAAACATCAACGATGGTTGTTAAAATTAGGTGAATATCAATTTGACATCGAATATATTAAAGGAAAGGAAAACAGAGTAGCAGATTTTCTTAGCAGAATACAGGATAATGAAGATGAGGTAAAAGAAAATGAGGATGAAAATACCGATGAAATTTCAGAGCATGACCTAAATATAGTCAACAATTTAGATGACGATACATCAATGCAAACAATACATTCAGCAGAAGAAAATTTACAAGATCATTTTTATATAAAGGAGGAGATAGTTAATAAATATAAAACCCAAATTATTTTGACGAACAATAAGACAGAAGAACTAAAACAGATACATGGAAAAAGAATTATTTTTATTTCAGAGTATGACTTCGATAGATTAAGTGAAATATTTAAAAAATATATAACGAAAGGAAAGGTAGGAATTTATTCGGAATTATCCGAGCGGCAGTACAACATAGTACAGGAGAAACTAATAGAAATGTTTTCAAATGATAAACAATTAGAATTTATCAAAAGCACAAAGAGAGCACAGGATATAGAAACAGAAGTGGAAGCTGTTAAACAAATTTCGTTGTATCATGTTAGAGAAAGTATGCATTCAGGCATTCAGGAAACATATAACCAAATAAAGAATAAAATATATTATCCAAAGTTATTGCAATTAATTCAAATTGTAATTAATCAATGTGATATATGCCAGGAAGTAAAGTACGATAGAAATCCTATTAAACCAAAATTTTTTCATACAGAGACGCCTTCAAAAAATAATGATATAATACATATAGATACGTATGTAATGAAAGATTCCATTTTTTGACAGTAGTAGATAAATTTTCTAAGTTCGGCGCAGCATATCCTTTAAATGATAGAAATCACATAACATTATTGAGCAACTAGAAGATCATTTCACTAAAATAGGAAAGCCTAAGAAAATAGTAGCTGACAACGAATTTAAAGCTACAAGAATTAAAGAGTTTTTAGATAATGAAAATATTGAAATCCACCTAACAAAACCCAATAGTCATACAGGTAATGCAGATGTTGAAAGATTTCATAATACAATAGCAGAAAAATTTAGAATCTTGTATAAACTAAATAAAAATGTATCAGTTAAACAACTAATACAAAAAGCAATTAGGAATTATAATGAAAGATGTCATTCAACAATAAAATGTACGCCCAACGAGGTACATAACAATAAAATAGATTTAGAAATAATAAAAAAAAATTTAGAACAGCAAAAAGAAAAGACAATCAACAAATTAAATCAGAAAAAAGAAAATTATGAAGAAAAGAGAGAAGAAGGATTTATAAAAAATTATAAAGCAGTTAGGCACAAGGAACAGCCTAAATATAGAAAACAAAACTTAGAAAAAATCCATACTAGTAATATAAAGAGACCTTTAAAATTTACAGATTTGGATAATGTGGACAATAATAGCTTTAATGACACAACAGAGTAACGGGACAATGGATTTAACAGAAATAAAGGAACAAAACGGATTTATAGACTTACAGATTAGAGATCAAGCAATACCAAAAGATAGCGATATAGTACTACATATTATTGACATTCAACAATTAGAAAATATTGTAAATGCTATGACAGATAATGTAATTTTGATGAAATTGGAAAATAAAGAAATATTGCAAAGAGAGTTGTTAGATACAAGAAATAAACTACTGACACTTACGACAGTTAGAGATAGAAATAAAAGAGGACTGATTAATGCAATTGGCAGTATGTCAAAATGGCTTTTTGGTACAATGGACGAAGACGACAGACAAAATATACAGACATATTTTTTGAAAACGAACGACTCAATTAACGAACAAATTAAAATTAACGATTATTTCTCATCAGCTATCGAACACTTAAAAGAGATTGTTAAAAGTGACAGAGTAAAAATTGAAAGAGAGCTTAATTCAATAAATAAATTTATATATGAGGAATACAAACAAACGTTATATTTAGATCAGTACACCAAAATTCAGTTATTAAAAAGTAAAGTAGAACACATACAAGAAAATGTGGTATCAGCTAAATATGGGATAATACACCCGAATATTTTAACCAATGAAGAAATTTTGAAATATAAGATTGATTATAATAAATTAAAATATCTACAACTAGGAACAGTAATTGTTAATAATACATTTCTAGTATTTGGAATAAAAATACCAAAAAATTTTGAAAATGTAAAACTACGAAAAATTATTCCAATACCTAACAGAGAAAAGAATGAAATAGATGAAAAAATAGAAGAAATATTTAATTACAAAAATAAAACGCTGATATTTGAAAATAATAAATCATTAAAACAAATGAAAACAAGCAAACATTGTATTTTAAAAAATAATTGTAATCTTGTTAAATTTACAGAACTCGAAATAATACAATTAAATATAAAAACAATACTTATTAAAAATGCAAATACCCTAAAAATCAATAACACATGTAATCAAGAACTACCATTATTAAGTGGAAACTATGTAATAAGATTTAATAATTGTTCAATTAAAATTAATGACTACTACTTTTCAAATTTTGTTGAAGATATAAAGGAAGATATTGTAACCGTAAAATATAAAGACAATCAGAATTTCAGAAAAAAAATTACATTTGATGAAATTGTAGAAGAACATAAGTCAAATATAGAAAACATTTTTAAACTGAAAATACATACGAATATATCATATATTTGCAATATATTAAGCATAATTATAATTTTGTTAGTAGCTACTGTCCTTATTAAAAAACACAAATATATAAAAATAATATTAAATAAAAGAATTCAGGAGAATTCTAATCTAAAAGGGGGAGTAGTTACATATATAAATAAGCCACTAACAAATAGTAAAACTGATAAGTTTGCAGAATTTCTTAATGAAATAAATAGCACAACCGGAAATCAGTAAAATTGTAATGTGATACCATTTCCTGTGCTATCGCAAAATTTAAATTAAAAGATACAAAACAAAATCATTTTATTAACAATATTTCGGAGAATCTGTAAAGTTATGAGGTTATCACTTTAGTCAGCATTTAAGTAAACATATGTAATAAGTATAATAAGTATTTGTGATTTGTAAGCAATAATTCATTGCAATAGTAACTTTGAACGATTATAATTAATAAAGTGAAAGTTAGTCTGATTCAAATATCCAAACCTTCTGGTTTCATTTCTTTAGGGCTAATTCGGCACAAACTTTTTAAAAACGCTCGAACGCGACGTAAACACAAAATTCGTGCGGCATCGCAGAGGCAATAGGATTTCGATGTATGTATCTCTGCGCCGTT
>NW_026038433.1:0-19676 GCF_023373825.1 Bactrocera dorsalis
TACTTAATATAAAATAAGAAGTTTAGCAAAATCAGTTTAACAATAAAACACTCGAACTTCAAGAAATCTGGAATACGCGAATCAAGTAAGCCGTCTAAAGGAGAAGAAACGGAAGGTTGTATTCGAAAGCAGTCTAATATCGTTAATGACTTTGTAAAAAAAGTTAACCATCTTCCATAAAACTATATGAATTTAATCTTAAGATAGTGTTATAGCGGTTCAATTGCTGCATAAATACTTTTTTCTCAGGTCGGCATATATTTCAATATGAAATGCTTTTAAACATGTAAAAATTTAGTTAATATTTCTAGTCTCGCTTTATATTCCAAGGATCTAACAGAAAGTTAATAATTTCCGTCCGAAATTCAATACACCGCTTTTTCAAACAAATATATTTTTATTCAATACACATTTTTTGTACATCTCTTTATTTATTTTGTGAATGATTCAAGCATAAAAATAAATTTAAATGTAGAAATAAATTGTCGGATGTGACTCTTCAATTCCTTTCACAATAATTTCATTCATTCAGCATTGCAAATCACAAATTACAACGACTATACATCTAATATCTGGCACCAAGGCACCCCTCCTCGTACGCATTGGCTAACAATATCCGACAAGTGTGCGACAGCAGACAGTCAGTTAGTGTGACTAGTGCATTCGCAAGTACTGTTAAAAATGTGCATAATTATATGTATTCACATGTGTATGGTATATACTCAGAAATGTGTCGGTACACACCTTGCTATCTAAACCCTTCAAATATACGTCGGTTGCGGTGTCGCTGATATGTCTGAGAGCTGTCAGGCGACTTGACTACTGAACTGATTTTCCCGCACTTGACTTGTACGTGGTCTGCAAATATGTACGTATTTCCTCTATATTTCACTAATAAATAAATGAAATATATTGAAAGGTAGAAGCAAATGCTCATTTTTATACCCAGTACGTATGTAGTATACATACAGAAATACTACCGGTTTATCCGATTTTCATTGATAAAAAATTAACATTCATCACTAGGAAATAATGTTGGAAGTTTCAATGTACTTTAAATAATAGAAAATCTGATTGAAATCCAGTCAGAAGGAAGTGCCTTTAAACTTGTAGGTAAGGACCTCATTGAAAGGGAATTGCTCAGCAAGATCAGTGTCAATGTCTGAAGGTTGGAGGACATCTCTTTTGCCAACATTGACAAAACATATTCTGAATTCTTCAAATATAGGTCAAAAACACAAAATGCCTCTAGAATATTGTCCTAAATTTTCCAGTTGATCCGAGTAATAGTTTCGGAGATACAGCCATGAGAATTTGTGCGCTTGAGGCTAGCTAGGCTAAGTGCGCCGTCTTTAAACGCGTTTTTCTCAAAACTGTGTTTTTGAGGTCGGTTGGCAAGATTTCTCAAGAACTACCCAACCGATCTTCATCATAGATCGCGCTCTCTCCCTCTCTGTTAAAAAATACACCTCAAAAACGGTCCGAATAACCAATTCATAAAATTTAAAGCTTCCTTCTTACTGATCACCACTTTCACACACAAAAAATCACAAATTTTCATCGGTTGAAGGAGGAATTTTCTCAGCCATTCGTTTACTGGGTGTATAAAAATATCACATCAAATGTGCTCACATTTACATAAATAAAGAACGATAATTTAATCAAAGAATATTCAGATTTTCACAATGTTTTATTTTTACAGTGTTGTGAAGTGTCTCAAGTGATCCTCAAACGATCGGTTGGGCGGCCGAACTCATACACACGAATATGCATTGCAAATACTTTGTATGCATTGCCATTCGCATTATTACGAAAGTGACTGAATTGTCAACAATGGCGTGGGCTTGCGGTCAGACGATTTCAAAATTGGCATGATTTGGCAGCATTCTAACATTTGCACGATCACTCGCACTCACACTACTAAAACAAAAATTCTACTATACATATATATTTACATATGTATGTATATTCGAAAAATATATTATATATTTAACAGACCCATTCATTCCGAATTATTTATAGCAAATTAATTAAGTTTCATGTCAGCAATTACATATTTAATGTGCATATTATAGTGACACTTGTACACATACGTTTAGCATATACTGTTGTTGCGCTCAATTATTTAATGTGAACTCTTCTAGTTTGTTAATGTAACGTATAAAAATTATAAATATTCAAAATGGAGTGTGGGCGGTGTGGCCAATGAATCGCGTTGAAGTGTGAAAAATGAGCGAATGCAATTGAGGCCTAAAATGAGTGCATACATATTTATTATCCACATAAGTACATATAATGCTTATAATGAAAAAATATTTTGTTTCTATTTAAATATTTTCATTCTTCATACTAATGTTCTTGTAGTGGCAGAAGTCTTAGCAAACATCATTTTCAGGAACGCTATCGAGTTGACAATTCTTAAGTGGATATAAATCTCGATCCGTTTCGAGTACAAAGTCCTATCAGTCATCAGTACGATACATATTTCTTTGCCTTTCTTTTCGCTCAAAGCATTTCTAAACACAGAAAATGTATTATTATTAATAAAATTATATCCAAACGTCGACATTAGGCTGTAAATCCACTTATTTACTTGTTCGCTGTACTCGTTAGACTATCGGGTATGTTGTAAAATTTTTCGAAATCGATATAACTGAACCTTACTTCAAGCCCGTTCCATGTACAGATTGTAAAAACTAAAAAGATCCAACTGCTACAACTTTTGGGATCGTAAATCGAGTATATCAAATTATTTCGATTTCGAAAAACGTCAACGAGTCGAAGCTCATAAGAAGTATAAGCCTTCGAACTGTCGAAAAAAAAAAATAGGTTTTGCACGAGATGAAATAAGAGGCAGCTTTCAATCGTTTGGTGCGGTCTTTCTTGAATTTCTTGAGAAAATGTACCATAGTAAATCATATACGAGGTGTATTCAAAAAGTATCGCGACAGTTTGCTGACAGTTTTCTTCGATTGCAGGGGCGTGGTGCATCATGAGTTCTACCTTACCTGCAAGTTATGCGTAATATGCGCGAAGCAATCCCCCAGAAACGCCAGGATTTGTGATAGAACAAAAATTGGCTTTTGCACCACGATAACGCCCCTGCTCAGACATCGTTGCTTGTGCGCGACTTTTTGGCCAAAAACAACACACTAATGATACCGCAGCCACCGTATTCCCCAGATCTCAAGACGACGTTACGCTTCTCTTGACGAGATAAAGACGGCATCGAAGGAGGAGCTGAAGAAGATAAAAAAAATGATTTTTGAAGTGCTTCGAAGATTGGAAAAACCGTTGGCACAAGTGTATAATATCTCATGGGGATTACTTTGAAGGGGACAAAATAGATATTCATGAATAAATAAATAATTTTTGAAAAAAACACAAAATTCGCGATACTTTTTGAACACAGCTGGTATGTATATATTTTATACTATCAGAAAGTAGAAATATACGCCAACACAAAGTTACTGACTTTAAAAAAAAATATATGATATTTTGAGGTGAGAATTTTTGATTGAAAACTTGAATTTTTTCGATACTAAGTCAAAATAAAGAGAAAAAATAAAAAAAATAGAAAAATAACATTGAGTCTGCGATTTAAAAAGCTAAAAGTTTAAACGAAATTACTTAAAAAATCTGTAAAAGATAAAAATAAGAAATCGAAAACTTGGCTATGTATATTTTTCACATAAATTTTGAGGTTATGTGAAAAAATATAAACACAAAAGTCGACTTTTCATTACCCACAACTTTGCCGTATAACTTTTTTCTATAGAACCCATGGTTATGCCGTCAATCGAAATAAACCGGTTTTAACCCTCAAAATTTCAAACTTGCCTTCCTCTTCCCGTCCATAAATCACCCACAAATTAACTACACCCTGAACAGGGTATATTAAGTTCGTCACGAAGTTTGTAACATCCAGAAAGAAGCGTCGGAAACCCTATAAAGTATATATATAAATGATCACTATGTTGAGCCATGTCCGTCTGTCTGTCTGTATATGTACGAACTAGTCTCTCAGTTTTTAAGATATCGTTTTGAAATTTTGTAAACGTCATTTTCTCTTCAAGAAGCTGCTTATTTGTCGGAACTACTGATATCGGGGCACTATAACATATAGCTGCCAAACAACCTGAACGATCGGAATCAAGTTCTTGTATGGAAAACTTTCACATTTGACGTGGTATCTTCACGAAATTTGGCGTGGGATTACTGCCTTACAAAGTCAACATACTTTCGCATTTGATGATTTGGCATGGATTACTGCTTAAGGTAACAATATAATATCCGAAAGAATTGTTCAGATCGGATTCCTATAGCATATAGTTTCCATACAAACTAAACACAAATAATAGTTACTAACATAAATGCACCGGTGCAATCGAAGTTAACGTTTTTTCTTGTTTTTCTTTAATTTTAGTTGATTTATATTTTGGGTTTTATTCTACTATTTTTTTTTTTTTGCTTTTAAAAAATAAGCTACTTTTTCTTGTATGGCAAAGCAAGCAAGTTTTTATTATAAAAAGTTTGATTTTACGTACTCTATGTTATTTCATAGAATCCTACATTTAATAAATAATTCCAAAAATTAAAAAAAAAAATAAACAATTGTAGTTTCCCGAAAAATACAGAGGAATTTGTTCGAAAGATTTGATTTTGATTTATATGAACTGAATTGCCTTAATAAAGAAACTTCATCGAGTAAACCTGTCTTTGAAATTCTGCATATTCTTCTACTGTGAAGCGAATGACCAAGTGAAGACCCAACCCTTCGCCAAAAACGATTTTTGAAACCTTCAAATACATAAGTATGTACATATGTATGTATATGATTCGCAGTGACTTTAAAAAGAGGACATGACTACGTATACTAAGGTTGAGGGGAAAAATCACAAATGGAGAAAAAATAGATCGACAATAAATACGAAATTGTCGGACATGAGAATTATTCGCAGAAAAATCGAACAAACCTTCAACGTTGACATGAACTCGAAGGAACTTGTATAAATCGGATAATATAAAGGGAGAGAAGAATATCGATGCTATGAGATAGACACTCAGTACATAAATATTTATGAGAGTGAACTCGGCGAAGGTGTGGTACCTCCGGTTCGGGTGTAAATTTATACAAATGTGTGCATATCCCTGTACTACAAGATTCCTCATAAAAATCTACGTACATACTACATGTATACATATGTATGCATCTCCATATGGTAGCATGATATCGATCACCTAACAAAAACAACTCTCATTAAAGTCAACCTGACATTACATTGCCAAAGAAACAAGTGATCGTCAGGGGAAACCATACACAATACGTGGTCGAGGAGACAAATAAAAAAACAAGGGCAGCGCACAAAAAGAAAGGTCTTCACATACATACATATGTATGTGTGCACATATACACATCAAGGTTTTTTTACCGTTATGGACAAGTGCATGCATTTTAACCCCTAACGCAGGTTCCGCCACAAAAAGGGAAACTCATTTCTGTTGTCCCCTATATGTGTATATAAGCATGTGTGTGTGTGTGTGTGTTATCTGCACATGATCGTATAGCGATCAGATACACGATCAGTTTGTGATCGGTAAAAGTACAGCGTGACATAATAAATATAAAGACAAATTGTTTACACAACTCAAAAATACCGAGGGAAGGTACCCTTCACACACATACATACATGCAACACATTATTTACCGTTGTATTGAAGATCGTTAAAATTGAATTCAAACTGATTTTGTCACCAACCGAGTGACTGGCATTTTGCCCTAATGGCCTCCATTATGCGAAAATGTACGAGTATGTATCTATGTATGTATATACATACATATGTATGTATTACACATACATACATATATTCAATTGTATTTAGAGTTTTTACTGACTTCTCTTATTGTCATTCTCACTTCATGTTCATTGTATATAAACATAAGCACACATGTACGTATGTATGTATGTATGTATGTACAGAGGTAATTTAACCCTACAAGTATTCGGGCACATCTCTTCGATTTTGTTGTTGGCCACCCTCGTACGATGAGTTTCGAAAATTGGAATATTTCTTCAACGACTCTTGTTCAGTTTCATGGAAAAGACAATCATGCAGTCATACACATGCATATGTACATATGTACAATTGTATATATGTATGTATATAGATTTACTAATGAGACACTGCTTGTACCGATAAGGTTAGACCCAATGTTATACGCTATTTTTTGGTAGATATTGCAATGTTTGTGTTGTTGTCTGTCCTATGTCTGAATATTCGTGTTTCACAATATCGCCATATAGAGATGGCCTTGAAAACTCAGCTTGCGGAGCTCTGCAGTGATTACGGCCGCTTTAAAGGGGTCTTCTTTCGTTGATAAGAAGACTTTTGCATTGCAATAGCTGTTAGCAACAAACTGAACAAGTTGTAATTACCTACATAAGACGGTAAAGATGTATACAACTCAGATAAGTGTACCTGAATTTCGATCATAGTAACTTAAAGTTATTTGGAAATCGCTTTTTCATAATCTTGCAGCCTGTTTTCTGGTAACTTTTCGTCTATACAGAACTTCTTCTGAATCCAAATATTTTCAATGTTTTATTATGCTCACACAGTGTTGATATCTCTCGCTTACGGAAACATACTATATGTTCTGTGTAGTCCAGTTTATTTTGAGGTTCTTTTTACACATTACACTACCACATAAAAATACAAATAAGTCAAGAACACACCTTTTTAAGGTTTTTAGAGAAATTTTCATTCGAAACTATATTTCTTTCTTTCTCTTAATCTAACTTTATGCTTATATTTTAAGCTATATTAAGGGGTTACATGGGTTTACGGTTTTAAAAAATCGAAAACTGTAGTTTTGAAATCGATTGGCGAGATTTCTCGAGAACTACTCAACCGATCTTCATTAAATTTTACGCAGATCTTTGTGATACGATTCTTAAAGACTAGATGATTCTGTAAGTTATCTTGCCAACGTGGATGCATCTTTTTTCCAAGGTGTCACCAATAATGGCGTCGCAATGGCCAAGTTTAAAATATTTTTTTTTTCCAAAAATTTCAGAATTTCTTTGATAATAGTGTATGTTTGTAACAATTAAAAATTCTAATAATAATAATAATATTTCATTTTTATATGAGAAAAAAAAATTTGAAAAAAGGCTGGTTTTTACCCGAGGAAACCCATGTAATTCCTTAACAAATGGAATAAATCAAAATTTTAATGAAAATTACGAAAAATAGTCGGCTCCATGGATTTTTACTCCTGAACTCCGACTTAGAACTATTTTCCTCACGTTTTGGTCGCTTTATGCTTTCAGTTCTAGTTTTTAGTAGTATATTATACATATATATGTTAAATTCTGATGTTGCCAAGTGTTACCAGACATCGGTATTGAGAGAATCTTGTGTGTGTCCCTTAGAAACAATATATGTAAATATCTCTCAACACCTTGCTCTACGCTGTCATAACAAGCTCTTTTATGATCTTTCTTTAACCTAACCAAAATATTCCCAACTAGTCCACTTTGAATAACTCTTTGCACCAGTTCGATTTCTGCTACGAAAGCGTTGTTGCGAACATACATAAGCCCGCGTGCGACTATTTAACTTCATATGGGGAATACAATTTATTTATATACATACTTATGTATGTGCCGTGTACTGTATAACCCTGAGGTGTGCACATCTGTTGCGTTGCCTAGTTTGACGATTGATTTGATAATGTTACAGATACATAAGTATTATTACGAACACTTTCGACTTAATTGACGACAGAAGAGCAGCGAAATGATGTGCTACGCTGTTCGGCTAGTACAAATTAGGTGCTGAGTAGTGAGGTGTTGATATTACGCGAAAACAATTAGTAATGAGTGACAAAAATATGTTCTGATAAAAGCGAAATTTTGCAATAACATTGGTGGCAAGACAAATTTATTAATTTTCAAACGAAAAAACAAGAAATATACATACATACATACATGTAAAGTATATGGTATACCATACAAAGCAGAGCAGAAGCAATAATGCCATTTAAAATTTTTTTTACTTCACAAATACAATATTAGTAGACCCTTGTCAAGTAAATAATTATAATTTTTTTCTAATTAAAATTTATTATATTTAAAAAAAAAACTGGAATGTGAAAATTTTCCGTCACAACTAGCAGAGCAAGGTTTCGATCCTCGGACCTCTGGGTTATGGGCCCAGCACGCTTCCACTGCGCCACTCTGCTTACTTACCGCTACTCGCTTAGTTAGCCTTTGCTTGCTTTCGCTTATTTTCGCATTCCCTCACTCCACCAACTGTTTTCTCTATCATTTTAATACATACAATTTTCGCAATGAACACGATTAGTTCTGTATGACTTTAACCAGTTGTTTTGGTTTACTTTGTAGGCATTTCGTAGTAGATGATTTTCAAAAATGAATCTTTACTCGACAAAAGGGTTACTATTACAGCTTCAAGGCGATAATGAATTTTCGTTAAATTATAATGTTGCAACAATGATTCAATATAATTACAAAATTTAGTCAAAAAAAAGTTAATCTAATTGAACCACTGGTAAATAAAGTGGGTTTATTATATATTTTTATACCCTGGGGCGGATATATTAAGTTTGTCACGATGCTTGTAACATCCAAAAGAAAACGTCAGTAACCCTATAAAGTACATACAAATGACCAGCGTGACAAGTTGTGTCGATTGAGCCATGTCTACCTGTCTATCCGTCCGTATATACGCGAACTAGTCCCAGTTTTAAGTTATCAATCTGAATCTTTGCACACGTCCCTTTCTCACTAAGTAGCTGATTATTTGTCGGAACCCGAAATTTTGGACTTCTATAATATATAGCTGTCATACAAACTGACCGATACAACTCATGTCCTTGTATGAAAACCTTTTTTATTCAAAAGACTCGGTATCTTTTTGAAATTTGGCACACCCTTTTATTCAAGGCATTGCTACGATATCCGCAGAATTTGTTGAGATTCCATTTGGAGAATATAAGTATATGTATACATATATGTATATTACAATATAACCTCTTCAATTTCAAATGAATAATCTCACATACTCATAAAAATAAGTCTTTCCGATAGACAAGAAAATTAAGAAAAAAAGAAAATAAATCAAATGTACAATTCTTTGCTTTAATCAATTTCGTAATTATAAAAACGAAGTAGTAAATATGTATACTTATGTATGAAGTTGAGTTTTTTTTATATAATATGTGCTCGTATAACTTAGATAAGCTTTTATTATCAGCGAACCATTCCATTTGGAGAATAATGCTTTTTGTTTTGTTAGGAATAAAGAATGCTTGGTTTTTCTATGAATATACTTATTGACATACTTATGTACGTAGTGATAACAAGTATACGTCCGACTGAATTAAGTAAACAAATATTTAATTTCTTATGCGACATTATATATTGAATATTCGAATATAAGAAAATTTGAAAGCCGTTCATGACCCAAAAACCACAGCAAAACAATCTGCGTTTTACAAAATACTTAAAAATAAATTCCAGCTATGTAAGGGTTAAAGCTGAGAGGGAGAACACTGTTTGAATAATATTAATAATCACAATTCAAGTTTATTTTGAGACTCTCTTTTTTTAAGATAAATAATATTTTTTTTTTTTGTAAAATGAAGTTCGTCGAATCAAATATTGAGCTCTTCCTTTATTGAAGAAAAATTCTCTAAGACATCATCGCGCCTTTGCGGCTTTGAATAGTTGTAATTAAGGTAAAAACTAAAATGTCTAACAAGTTGCGTTCCTCGATAATTAACTGTTTATTTATTTTTGGTTCAGCGTATGACACCCCATGACTAAAGCAGCGCACATAGTAGATACTACGAGTTCGATACCTTTTAATATAATGACAAATGCACATATGTATCGACATATGTATGTATGTATGAGTCTACCTATATATGTATATTAACTATGTGTACCCACACCCATCTGTATTTGCAAGTAATTAAAAAGCGCGGCGAAAATATTGTACTTTTGTTTGATAAGCAATCAAATTATTGACAACAATTAAGCACACACGTGCCAATAGATAAATGCGTATCTATAACCCTGGTCATGAATAATATATAATTATATAAATATGTACATATGTATATGTGTATGTTCCAGATGCGTTCCCTTCGGTTGATCGCTAGTTTAGTCAGAACCAGAAAATAGTAGTTCAAAAAGCACATTATGTATGTATGTACATAGAATAAGATCTAAGATAAAACTAAGGTTTTAGTGCTGAAAATCCCTCTCCATAGGGTAGATAGCGATTTCGCATAAAACTTTGCCAACCAGCGGAGCGGTAATTATGCATCAAAATAATTTTTATAGTATTTTATATCTAGGCTATCCTTAATAGATTTGTTTTTTTTTTTTATTATTCAATCCTAAAAGGTTCCAGGTAAAAAGGAGCTTATTAGCATTGTAAAGGGGTCATCGCAGGTCACCAACCCTTAAGTTTCCATCTTCAGCAAATGGGAAAAGTGGATTCGGCGAAACGCAGAGAATGCGCGGAGGATGATGAGTCGCTGGAACATTATAAATGCGAATGCGCAGCTTTTAGCCGGATGAGCCGGGATATATCCACGGCTCTCAATACTAGCTAAGGAGCCATTGGACAGCTGGGGTGAGAAATTTTTACCCAAAACCACTCAGTTGCTGGATAATGTTTAATTTGTTTATCACTCGGGATTATAATGGGGCTAAAGATAGCCCAAATGTGGCCGCCTGAGGGAGGCTCACTCCCTTTTCAACCAATCAACCAATCAGAAGGTTATCATCCTGAATGTAGGCAACGTTTTTTTCGAAGTCGATTTTGAACAAGATAAACCTTGAAGTTTAACTGAAGATTGAAACACAAAATGATATGTCTATAGTTATATTTTACACTGCTCAGAGACCGGAAAATGCTTCAAATATCCCCTTCACGCAAAACGCAAGCATTAAATTAAAATCAAAAAATAATCAAAAAATTAAATTCAAAAACTACAGAAGCTAAAGCAAATTGTCTAGAAAGCTTTAGAATCAGCTGAAATTATTATTATTTGGCGATCCTTGAAGCTTTATACACTTTCTACCATAAAGTCTTGTATTTTCTTTCATTTTTTGTGATGATGTCATGCCTTAAATAGATTTGAAAAACAAACTAGACCTTTACATAACTGATCAGCCGCTTACCACTAAGAGATCATTTTTCCGAATTGACAAAACAAAGAAATTTTTATGAGGTAACCAGACAGATCCGACGTGTGAGCTTATTTATGCTTCCCTTTTAGAAGGGTCTTAGCCTAGGACTTTTTAAGGTGAGTTTTCTAATTCCAATCATTAAATTATGCCTTTCGTTGCAGTATCTAGCTTTTACGACTTCTTTAGCCCGCATGTTGATAACCCTAGTAATAAAGAACAAAACACCTTCAGTCTAGTGGAGAATCAAAGTTCAGCTAATATGAAATTCATTATCCATAAAATACATATGTCTAAATGATCAGTATAAAGAGCGAAGTCGATTTAGCCAAGTCTATCTGTCACTCTGTATATATGTATGCTAACTAGTCCCTCAATTCAAAGCCTTTTTATTTGACGAGGTATCATCACGAAATTTTATACGTATTATTATTGTCCAAAACAACACTATAATCTCGAAAGATATTCATCAGATCGGAGTACTATGGCATATATCTACCTTTAAAACTGAACGATTAAAATCATGTTCTATGTATATAAACCGATCAATCAAAATCAAGTTCTTGTATGAAATCTTTTGTGAAGGGTATTACTTGTTCTATTTCTCGATTTTGAAAAACCAATTTCCTGAACCAAAACGAATTTTCGAATTGAAATTCCAATAAACTCTATATTTACCATGCTTGTAACTAAATTCATATGGGTTAACAAGTTAGCTGATAACTACGCTGCTCCTCGCTACTCCTTTTACACATTTCCTACTTTCAGTAGTTTACCTTTACATACCACTTCTCCTAACCCAACTTTATGCCTGTAGGCACTTAACTGTTTCTGGATAACCAAATTAATTACAACTCTAAATTGGTGGCTTTATCTTGATTGGATTCTGGTGAGCGCGCACTAAAACGAACACACACTTATGCAAGCATACTAGTATTTGTGTGTATTTATGACTTAAGTATGCATATCCCGAAGATCCGATCTGTAAGCAAGTCGCACAGGTAGTTTTCAGTTCATCTAAACATAAACCTGATTTGATATCAACTTTTTTCCACTCTAAATGCGAGTATATTAGCCGGCCGCTAATCAAGCCACTACAAGCAAAGAAGCAAAGGTCAGTGTGTATAATTAAATAATGCATGGCGGAGAGCGAAGCGGCAAACGCATGGAGGGTAAACGGTGGTGGAGCGCGAGGGAGATGCCAGTGCGCATGCGCAGCGCTCATGTGTATAGAAAACTAAAGTAAAAAATGTAAAAACCAAAAAAAAAATCAAAATCAAACCAAAATGTATAGGAAATAAAATTTAATTCAACAAAACGCTTTAACACAACTCACACCACAAAAGAGATGAGTACAATGGGAGCAGTGTAATATGTCTACGAACCGATCATGGTAATGCTAATGATGATTACAACATGGCTAACATGTAAACGTTGTTGTAAGCGCCACTGCACTGCGCGGACATAGGAAGCGATTCATTAATAAAAAGCATGATGAAAAAAATTAAAGAAACAAGAATTAAAATGTAGAAAAGTCGAACTGGACCCTAACATCAGCACTTTGTTATGCCACAAAACAATTATAAACTGCTGAAGTGATGGGCGCGCATTTGAATGCACTTGGTCATTTGCCGCGATCAACAATTCACCGCAACAGTGTGAAGCAAAAGGAGGAGTAGTAGCAGCAGCAGTGGCAGTGGCAGGAGCAGCGAAGGCAGCATGATCACTGTTGGCAAACTGTCGACGCTGATTTTCGGTGATATCTTACAGCTGCTGTTGGCTGGCCGTGCACTTGATGCGATCAACAAACAGCCAGCAGAATTACCTAAACACACTAACACATGCAAACAGCGAGTATCAGCGATGCATGTGTGTGCTGTGTGTGCGATCGGCGATCGATAGTGCCGACATGGTGGTTTCACAGCATAACATGTGCATGCACACGGCTATCGAGTAAAAAATATATAAAAAATTATAAAAAAAAAAAACAAAAATAAAAAATAAAAATGTAAAAAGGGCACACATGTGCAACTTCGGGTAATAGGAGCCCTAACAGATGCCACCACAACTCTCCTGTTGATGTGCAGCGGCTCAAGAACGATTCTTTGGTGAACGCACATCGACTTGATGATGCTGAAATTATGGCAGAGATGCAGAATTTGAGAAATATGATGATGGTGATGATTGCAAAGTAATTGTTGTTGTTGTATTTTCCTCTTTAACTGTCACTTTCTGCTTCGATTTTTATTTTTATTGTGAGATTATGCTTACTGCACGCTGTTTGTGTTGTTGTATTACTGTTGTTTTTGTTTATAATTACATATGCATTTTTATAAAAATCTAAATATGGACTCTCATTAGGCTACGGCCAGATTGTATAGGATTTTATTTATTTAAAGTTTGCATATTTATATTGGAAAAAGTGACTTATACCATCAATATCAATGTATCGTTTTATCTCTTTTAAATATCGTCTTGTTTGCTATTTAAATGTGTATATATATATGTATGTAGATAAAAGTGTTGGAGAGTCTTACATAGTGGTACCGATTTTGCAATAAATCGATAAATTATTGTAATCGATAAGTGATAGTACATGAAAATGGTTATCGATTTATCGATTGATACTAAAATATTTCCCAACCGATGGTACTGATATGAAACAAATCAATAAATTCTTGTTAATCGATTAGAGGCATTGATACTAAAATATTTCACAACATCAGGTTTAATAAAAAAAAATTGTTGTACTGATTTTCAATAAATCGATAAATTATTGTAATCGATAAGCGGTATGGTTATCGATTAATACTAAAATATTTCACACCATTACGGTTAATCAAAAACTGATGGTGCTAATAAAAAAAATCGATAAATTCTTGCTAATCGCTTAACGATAAAAAATATATGAAAATGGTTATCGATTGATAATAAAACATTTCACAACATCAGGGTTAATAAAAACTAATGTTACTAATATGCAACAAAACGATCAATTCTTATTAATCGATTAGCGATATTAGTTTTTGAAAATGGCTATCGATTTATCGATTGATACTAAAATATTTCATACCATTACGGTAAATAAAAACACTTTTCTTTAATTTAACAATTACTATGAAAATACAGTAACATTTATCTAAGAATCGCGATCCATTTGCAGCCATAGACTTAGAAAAGCAAGATTTCGATCATTCAGTATACATATACGGGAGCTATAGTACATACATACTATATGCTATAGTGGTCCGAACCAATTTTTTTCAAAAGCGTTTCTTTAGACAATAATTCATGCCCAATTTCGTAAAAATATCTTGGAAAATTAAAAAATTTTCTATACAAACACTTGATCCCGATCGTTCAGTTTGTATAAAAACGATAACGAGGGTTCCAGGCTGAGTAAAGGACGTCTGCAAAATTTCAAATCGATATCTCGAAAACTAAGGGACTAATTCGCATATGTACAGATAGACGGACATGTCTAAATCGACTCAGCTCTTCACGCTCATCATTTAAATACATTCTTATATTTTATAGGGTCTTTGACGTTTTCTTCGGGATGTTACAAACCTCGTGGCAAACCTGTTAAACATATTGTACATATGTTTGTGTCTATTAGAGTATTTTCCACAAAAAATCTTGAAAATTTTATTTTAAATAGAGGGACCAGTTCCTGATTTTCTATTATCTGGCTAAGTCTGCCCCATATTTTTTTCCTCTTAAGATTAGCTCTGGTTGCTGATTAACAAAAATTCAATCTACTACATACTAATAATGCTCTTTTTGGGACCAAACTGCAGAATTTCACATTTTTTCTGAAAATTGGCCGTCGTTACGTTCTTTTTTAGTCGGGTTTGACAGATAAAGAGTATATTTAGTTATAGCGTTATAAGAACACATTGCAAATATCATCGAGGATAAGTTTTGGAGTCGAAAAATAACTGTAAGAGAGTGAATACTATATATATCATAGAAGTTTGTTGGACGACCCATAGATTTATGAAAAATACTTATTTCGGAATTTGAACTTGCTTAGGACATACATATTCTCATATTATAAAAATTATTAAATTGGGAAAGTTTCAGGTTATATTTTTAGCTACAAGTCCGGAAACAGGTCCTAGAAGTAGTAACAATATAATATTTTAACATACCCTGCAAATATTGAATATGCCTAATGAAACTGAGCTTCAAAATTAAGATCAATATCATCAAATCGCTAAGATCTATCGATCACTTTAATCACAATTTCATCCGTACGTATCCCCTTCTCTGTAAGCCATTTTAGAAGATAATACTTCATCTTTGGAATATATAACTCCATATTGAATCCAGCTAAGCTCAATAATATAAAAGTGATATATCATTCCACAACCTACTTTTATTGGAATCGTTTTATGCTGGTCTATTGCATTTATACTAGTTGTTTGTTTGATTTACCACTCTCTTAAGTTTAGCGAATTGCTAATATGTTTTTATTTTCAAAATACACACTATTCCACTTTTACTTTAGTAAAGAATTATATTTAATACTCACATCTAGCTGGCTCAAATTGCCAGAGTAAAGCGGACACTCGATTTTCTGCGATGGAAATATGCGAAGCTAAACGAGTTGAGATGATATGAAGAATCCAACTGCTTGTTGGCTGATGTGCAGAGTTACGTAGAAAATATATTTTTTAATCTAATTAACTCACTTTAACAACTTTTTGCGCCCAAAATTTACAAAATCACTTTTCTAATATATTTGAGATCGTAAACCGATATCTTATATCGAATTTTCCACTTTTTAATTGCATCAATATGATATTCAGATGGTTCTACACTTGGAACTTGAACAGTTTAATCAACTTTTAGGCACTTTTCAGAACGACTTTTTTTATTGTAAACTTTTTTTATAAATATCTTAGTTTTTCAACAGGTAATAAGGACTTCGCGTAAACTTTATGATGTTATTTAAAAATATCAATTTTTTCCTCTGTAATTTTTAACTGATCTAGCGGGATCTCACAATTTAACGGCACTTTGTTTAAGAAATAAAATTCTTTTATTTTACTAATACAATATTATTTTTATTTTTTATCTTTTAAGTTGGAAACACTTATTTTTTATACATAACATTAAGGTTTTTAACCTTTTATTGCGCACTAGAATTTTTTTTGAGAATTTCAGAATAGTTCAAGTAAAGTTGTAACGCTTCTTTTCTTATTTTTTAAATGATTTTTTTAAAGCTGATATTTTAAAAGCTACTTCTTTAACTATCACTGAGCACCTTTTTCAATTTAAATATATAAAATTTTATTTTAAGTATAAAAATCTTATTAACTTTAGCTCAGCTAAAAGAATCACAAACCACTTTATGAGATCGTTCTTGTTACGAATTTGAACGATCTTTCGTATCGATCACTTTTTAGTTTTGCACTGAGATTTTGAGTTTTGGGAGTGAGAAGGCAGCTTATTTAAAACTTTTATTTGTGTGTATGCAAATAAAGATGACACCGTTATCTTTACAAAAACACAATATTTTCACTTTTATGAAAAACAAATTCGCACTTTTTCGCACCAGTTAACAATATTTCACTAAAATTTATAGTTTCACTCTCGGCTTGTCATACAACTGCTTTAGTAGATTACTTTTCTGTCGCCAGGATCATGTTCCAACGAACTCTCTCGGCAACAAAGTACAAGTATTGGCAACCGATCGCCTCACCACTCAAATTGGATGAACTGTGCGTGCATGTGCCTCAAGAAATTGTTGCTATTTCTTACACTTGCCGTCTGTTGTTATTGTCTCTGTAGCGGCAGCCGCCGATATTTACTTTTGTGCAGCGATCAGTTGGTTTTTGGGCGCTACGATCGCTACGATAGTTGCAGTAGGTAAGTAGGTAGAGCCGACAAATCTTATGTTACCACGGCACGCACACGCATGCAGACGAGTGTATAATAGTATGTGTGAGGGTACCTGCTGCGTGGTTGACTGACTGCCTATCGGTCGTTGCGTCGATCGATCGATCAGTTTAGCTACTTGGCTAGCTATACGTATTGGCTTTATATTGTTGCTGCTTTTGTTATTGTCAACGACGTCGCCGTCGTCGTCGTCTTCGCCTTAGTTCGCTTTATGCCGCCGGCGTTCCATATGTGCCCGTAGTTATAGTATGCAAGTGAGCTGTGCCCGCCAACCTCTGCAGGTTTGTAGCGCTGGGTGTCGCTACGGTTGTATGAATATGTGTGTGTGTGTGGTTAAGTAGGCAGACTGCAAGAGGCCGTTGGATTTTCGGCTGCGCCCGGCGCTGTCTCAATAGTTTTCTTTGTTTTTGCAGTTGTTGTTGGTCTGATAAGTTAATGCACTAATATACTATTTAGTATTAGTGTGTGTGGATGTTTCTAGCTTGAAATAGCGGTTGCATGTAGGTTTTTCTTTTGCCGCAAATGCATGCATATGAGTGCTAAGCCGACGCCAACACGTTGGTTGAAAAATATTAATTTTTTGTTTTTCGAAAAAATTATATTTTTATTTTTTATTGTAAAAATAAAGTTTTTGTTGTAAAAAATATTTTTGTTGTTGTAAAAATTTATTTTTGTTATTGTAAAAATATTTTTGTTGTTGTAAAAAATAGTTATTGTTGTTAAAAAAAGTATTTTGTTGTTGTAAGAAATATTTTTTTTGTTGTAAAAATATATTTTATTTACGAAATTATTTTTATGCAATTTACTCCTAATTAGATTATTATTGCACTGTCAAAATTTAATTTTATTTTTATTATTATAAATATAATTTTTTTTTTGTATTTTTTTGTTTTATTAATTCATCAAAATTATAAAACAAAATTTGACACTGTTTTGCGCTTACGTAAAAATATATATTTATTTTGCATTTGACAGCCAATAGCGGCACACTTATTTATTTACTTTCAATGACGTTTGTTTTGTATTTTTCGTTATTCATAGATTTTCCGCATAGTAAAATGCTCGCGTTCAACATTTCTACTTTTTACAATTTTCAAATTTGTCAAAATCACAAATCACGCACGTTTCGCTAAAATTCTTTTAAAATGCTTTTTTTGTTTTACTTTTTCACGCTTCGCCCGCTCGAGAAATTGTATGCTTTGCCGCACGCAGAGTGTTGCTATCAACTGATTTCGGTCGCTCTGTTGTTCTGTCGGAGTTCTCCTATCCCTAAAGCGCTGTTACCAAGTCGCTGCTGGCGTCGCTGTCGACGTAGCATGCACTGCCACATACACTACAGCCAAACACACACACACATGTATATGTTTGAAAGTATGTATGCTAGCGATCGTTCGTTGGGGCTCTCTTCTGTTCGACTTTACTCACAGTTTTGTTGTAGTATCTGCAAGTCGGCTGCGCCATGAGTTTGCACTCACACACAGATATGTATGTATATGGGTCTGTATGTGTTTGTTTAGATTCGTTTTGACCACGCTGAATTTCGTACTGCTGGAAGCCGCTGATAACCAAGCGAAAAGTGAGAGTCCAAGTGCGATTATCTAGAATTCTGAGCAAATGCATACAAACAAGCGTCTGTTTAACCGGGTCCACGTCCCAAGCCTTTGCTTAGTACAAAGTGTACACATACCAACATATATTTAAATAGATAGCAATTGTTTGTACGTAGACTGCCTAATCTAACAGTAAATTTGATAAGAAAAGCATAGGTAGGGTGATAACTTCATATCAGTTCATATTAACGTAGTGAGAATTTCTCTTCGAAAATTTTGCGGGTATTTCTAATCAGAAGAGAGCAAAGGTAATCAAGACGCTCCTTAATGACAACACTAGTAATTTCGATACATAAAATTACTTAGCAAACGATTTTTTTTGCATTGAAACGTATGAAATCTGAAGTTGATCCGGTAGATAGTTTCGAAAGCCGAAACAGCTAGATCGATCACATTGAATCATGTCCCTTGAGGTAAGGGTATACATATGTATTTGTTAGTAATAATCGAAGGAATAAGGTTTTTGATAATAATTTCGATTAAGTCCTCGGAAATGTAAATTTTCAATCAAAAACTACATTTTTCGGAAATCGCCAAAAAGTAAATGTGGACTAATCCATCGATCATTACCTGTTTTCATCTATAGACAAATCTTCATCACCGTCATAAAACTTTTAGCGTAAATCCTCCTAAAGATCGCGTACAGGATCAAGGAACTGTTCAAAAATGTTTCATTTTCTGACTATATCGCCTTATAGAATTCCATATCATGATCAGGTTCAGGCTCTTTTAGAATAAGAGAGAGCCAATTAGAGTTAAGTGAGAGAGAGACTGCGAAATTCACAAAAAAATAATTGAATCAAACAAAAATTCTTTCTTCAAACATTTTCAGGGATGTTTCTGCCATAACAACAAATTTATTTCAAGTCATAAAGAAGTCTTCTAAAAGTCGAAATGTAGCCCTCGTTAGTTAATCGGGCGATGAAGCTAA
>NW_026038434.1:0-19540 GCF_023373825.1 Bactrocera dorsalis
TGTATAGTTCATATTTTTACGCAACTTGGTACCGATTGCTTAATGTATATGTACTAAAAAATGGATTCTACAACTTAATATAAGATTGTGAAATTTTTCCAAATACACTGTCGTTACGGCTATATGACATCTCCAATAACCTCAAAACGGCTAATTAGCATAAATATGTATAGTTCATATTTTTACGCAACTTGGTATCGATTGCTTAGTGCATATGTACTAAAAAATCGATTCTACACCTTAATATAAGATTGTGAAATTTTTCCAAATACACTGTCGTTATGGCTATATGACATCTCCAATAACCTCAAAACAGCTAATTAGCATAAATATGTATAGTTCATATTTTTACGCAACTTGGTATCGGTTACTTAGTGCATATGTACTAAAAAATCGATTCTACACCTTAATATAAGATTGTGAAATTTTTCCAAATACACTGTCGTTACGGCTATATGACATCTCCAATAACCTCAAACGGTTAATTAGCATAAATATGTATAGTTCATATTTTTACGCAACTTGGTATAGATTGCTTGGTGCATATGTACTAAAAAATCGATTCTACACCTTAATATAAGATTGTGAAATTTTTTCAAACGCACTGTCGTTATAGCTATATGACAACTCCAATAACCTCAAAACGGTTAGTTAGCATAAATATGTATAGTTCATATTTTTACGAAACTTGGTATCGGTAACTTAGTGCATATGTACTAAAATATCGATTCTACACCTTAATATAAGATTGTGAAATTTTTCCAAATACACTGTCGTTATGGCTATATGACAACTCCAATAACCTCAAAACAGCTAATTAGCATAAATATGTATAGTTCATATTTTTACGCAACTTGGTATCGATTGCTTAGTGCATATGTACTAAAAAATCGATTCTACACCTTAATATAAGATTGTGAAATTTTTCCAAATACACTGTCGTTATGGCTATATGGCAACTCCAATAACCTCAAAACGGTTAATTAGCATAAATATGTATAGTTCATATTTTTACGCAACTTGGTATCGATTGCTTAATGTATATGTACTAAAAAATGGATTCTACACCTTAATATAAGATTGTGAAATTTTTCCAAATACACTGTCGTTACGGCTATATGACAACTCCAATAACCTCAAAACAGCTAATTAGCATAAATATGTATAGTTCATATTTTTACGCAACTTGGTATCGATTGCTTAGTGCATATGTACTAAAAAATCGATTCTACACCTTAATATAAGATTGTGAAATTTTTCCAAATACACTGTCGTTATGGCTATATGACAACTCCAATAACCTCAAAACGGTTAATTAGCATAAATATGTATAGTTCATATTTTTACGCAACTTGGTATCGATTGCTTAGTGCATATGTACTAAAAAATCGATTCTACACCTTAATATAAGATTGTGAAATTTTTCCAAATACACTGTCGTTATGGCTATATGACAACTCCAATAACCTCAAAACGGTTAATTAGCATAAATATGTATAGTTCATATTTTTACGCAACTTGGTATCGATTGCTTAGTGCATATGTACTAAAAAATCGATTCTACACCTTAATATAAGATTGTGAAATTTTTCCAAATACACTGTCGTTATGGCTATATGACAACTCCAATAACCTCAAAACGGTTAATTAGCATAAATATGTATAGTTCATATTTTTACGCAACTTGGTATAGATTGCTTAGTGCATCTGTACTAAAAAATCGATTCTACACCTTAATATAAGATTGTGAAATTTTTCCAAATACACTGTCGTTATGGCTATATGACATCTCCAATAACCTCAAAACGGTTAATTAGCATAAATATGTATAGTTCATATTTTTACGCAACTTGGTATCGATTTCTTACTCCATATGTACTAAAAAATGGATTCTACAACTTAATATAAGATTGTGAAATTTTTCCAAATACACTGTCGTTACGGCTATATGACATCTCCAATAACCTCAAAACGGCTAATAAGCATAAATATGTATAGTTCATATTTTTACGCAACTTGGTATAGATTGCTTAGTGCATCTGTACTAAAAAATCGATTCTACACCTTAATATTAGATTGTGAAATTTTTCCAAATACACTGTCGTTATGGTTATATGACATTTCCAATAACCTCAAAACGGTTAATTAGCATAAATATGTATAGTTCATATTTTTACGCAACTTGGTATCGATTGCTTAGTGCATATGTACAAAAAATCGATTCTACAACTTAATATAAGATTGTGAAATTTTTCCAAATACACTGTCGTTACGGCTATATGACATCTCCAATAACCTCAAAACACCTAATTAGCATAAATATGTATAGTTCATATTTTGACGCAACTTGGTATCGATTGCGTAGTGCATGTGTACTAAAAAATCGATTCTACGCCTTAATGTAATATTGTGAAATTTTTCCAAATACACTGTCGTTACGGCTATATGACATTTCCAATAACCTCAAAAGGGTTAATTAGCATAAATATGTATAGTTCATATTTTTACGCAACTTGGTATCGATTGCTTAATGTATATGTACTAAAAAATGGATTCTACAACTTAATATAAGATTGTGAAATTTTTCCAAATACACTGTCGTTACGGCTATATGACATCTCCAATAACCTCAAAACGGCTAATAAGCATAAATATGTATAGTTCATATTTTTACGCAACTTGGTATCGATTTCTTAGTGCATATGTACTAAAAAATCGATTCTACACCTTAATATAAGATTGTGAAATTTTTCCAAACACACTGTCGTTATGGCTATACGACATCTCCAATAACCTCGAAACAGCTAATTAGCATAAATATGTATAGTTCATATTTTTACGCAACTTAGTATCGGTTACTTAGTGCATATGTTCTAAAAAATCGATTCTACACCTTAATATAAGATTGTGAAATTTTTTCAAACGCACTGTCGTTATGGCTATATGACATCTCCAATAACCTCAAAACGGCTAATAAGCATAAATATGTATAGTTCATATTTTTACGCAACTTGTTTTCGAGTGCTTAATGTATGTGTGCTAACAAATGGATTCTACACCTTAATATAAGATTGTGAAATTTTTCCAAATACACTGTCGTTACGGCTATATGACAACTCCAATAACCTCAAAACAGCTAATTAGCATAAATATGTATAGTTAATATTTTTACGCAACTTGGTATCGATTGCTAAGTGCATATGTACTAAAAAATCGATTCTACACCTTAATATAAGATTGTGAAATTTTTCCAAATACACTGTCGTTATGGCTATATGACAACTCCAATAACCTCAAAACGGTTAATTAGCATAAATATGTATAGTTCATATTTTTACGCAACTTGGTATCGATTGCTTAATGTATATGTACTAAAAAATGGATTCTACACCTTAATATAAGATTGTGAAATTTTTCCAAATACACTGTCGTTATGGCTATATGACAACTCCAATAACCTCAAAACGGCTTATTAGCATAAATATGTATAGTTCATATTTTTACGCAACTTGGTATCGATTGCTTAGTGCATATGTACTACAAAATCGATTCTACACCTTAATATAAGATTGTGAAATTTTTCCAAATACACTGTCGTTATGGCTATATGACAACTCCAATAACCTCAAAACGGTTAATTAGCATAAATATGTATAGTTCGTATTTTTACGCAGCTTGGTATAGATTGCTTAGTGCATCTGTACTAAAAAATCGATTCTACACCTTAATATTAGATTGTGAAATTTTTCCAAATACACTGTCGTTATGGCTATATGACAACTCCAATAACCTCAAAACGGTTAATTAGCATAAATATATATAGTTCATATTTTTTCGCAACTTGGTATCGAGTGCTTAATGTATATGTACTAAAAAATTGATTCTACACCTTAATATAAGATTGTGCAATTTTTCCAAATACACTGTCGTTATGGCTATATGACATCTCCAATAAACTCAAAACGGCTAATTAGTATAAATTTGTAAAGTTCATATTTTTACGCAACTTGGTATCGATTGCTTAATGTATATGTATGTTTTCCAAATACACTGTCGTTATGGCTATATGACAACTCCAATAACCTCAAAACGGTTAATTAGCATAAATATGTATAGTTCATATTTTTACGCAACTTGGTATAGATTGCTTAGTGCATATGCACTTAAAAAATGGATTCTACACCTTAATATAAGATTGTGAAATTTTTCCAAATACACTGTCGTTATGGCTATATGACAACTCCAATAACCTCAAAACGGTTAATTAGCATAAATATGTATAGTTCATATTTTTACGCAACTTGGTATCGATTGCTTAATGTATATGTACTAAAAAATGGATTCTACACCTTAATATAAGATTGTGAAATTTTTCCAAATACACTGTCGTTATGGCTATATGACAACTCCAATAAATTCAAAACAGCTAATTAGTATAAATTTGTAAAGTTCATATTTTTACGCAACTTGGTATCGATTGCTTAATGTATATGTACTAAAAAATGGATTCTACACCTTAATATAAGATTGTGAAATTTTTCCAAATACACTGTCGTTATGGTTATATGACAACTCCAATAACCTCGAAACGGTTAATTAGCATAAATATGTATAGTTCATATTTTTACGCAACTTGGTATAGATTGCTTAGTGCATATGCATTTAAAAAATGGATTCTACACCTTAATATAAGATTGTGAAATTTTTCCAAATACACTGTCGTTATGGCTATATGACAACTCCAATAAATTCAAAACAGCTAATTAGTATAAATTTGTAAAGTTCATATTTTTACGCAACTTGGTATCGATTGCTTAATGTATATGTATGTTTTCCAAATACACTGTCGTTATGGCTATATGACAACTCCAATAACCTCAAAACGGTTAATTAGCATAAATATGTATAGTTCATATTTTTACGCAACTTGGTATAGATTGCTTAGTGCATATGCACTTAAAAAATGGATTCTACACCTTAATATAAGATTGTGAAATTTTTCCAAATACACTGTCGTTATGGCTATATGACAACTCCAATAACCTCAAAACGGCTTATTAGCATAAATATGTATAGTTCATATTTTTACGCAACTTGATATCGCCTACTTAGTGCATATGTACTACAAAATCGATTCTACACCTTAATATAAGATTGTGAAATTTTTCCAAATACACTGTCGTTACGGCTATATGACAACTCCAATAACCTCAAAACGGCTAATAAGCACAAATATGTATAGTTCATATTTTTACGCAACTTGGTATAGATTGCTTAGTGCATCTGTACTAAAAAATCGATTATACACCTTAATATAAGATTGTGAAATTTTTCCAAATACACTGTCGTTATGGCTATAGGACAACTCCAATAACCTCAAAACGGTTAATTAGCATAAATATGTATAGTTCATATTTTTACGCAACTTGGTATAGATTGCTTAGTGCATATGCATTTAAAAAATGGATTCTACACCTTAATATAAGATTGTGACATTTTTCCAAATACACTGTCGTTATGGCTATATGACAACTCCAATAAATTCAAAACAGCTAATTAGTATAAATTTGTAAAGTTCATATTTTTACGCAACTTGGAGATTGTGAAATTTTTCCAAATACACTGTCGTTATGGCTATATGACAACTCCAATAACCTCAAAACGGTTAATTAGCATAAATATGTATAGTTCATATTTTTACGCAACTTGGTATAGATTGCTTAGTGCATATGTACTAAAAAATGGATTCTACACCTTAATATAAGATTGTGAAATTTTTCCAAATACACTGTCGTTATGGCTATATGACAACTCCAATAACCTCAAAACAGCTAATTAGCATAAATATGTATAGTTCATATTTTTACGCAACTTGGTATCGATTGCTTAGTGCATATGTACTAAAAAATCGATTCTACACCTTAATATAAGATTGTGAAATTTTTCCAAATACACTGTCGTTATGGCTATATGACAACTCCAATAACCTCAAAACGGCTAATAAGCATAAATATGTATAGTTCATATTTTTACGCAACTTGGTATCGATTGCTTAGTGCATATGTACTAAAAAATCGATTCTACACCTTAATATAAGATTGTGAAATTTTTCCAAATACACTGTCGTTATGGCTATATGACAACTCCAATAACCTCAAAACGGTTAATTAGCATAAATATGTATAGTTCATATTTTTACGCAACTTGGTATAGATTGCTTAGTGCATATGTACTAAAAAATCGATTCTACACCTTAATATAAGATTGTGAAATTTTTCCAAATACACTGTCGTTATGGCTATATGACAACTCCAATAACCTCAAAACAGCTAATTAGCATAAATATGTATAGTTCATATTTTTACGCAACTTGGTATCGATTGCTTAGTGCATATGTACTAAAAAATCGATTCCACACCTTAATATAAGATTGTGAAATTTTTCCAAATACACTGTCGTTATGGCTATATGACAACTCCAATAACCTCAAAACGGTTAATTAGCATAAATATGTATAGTTCATATTTTTACGCAACTTGGTATCGGTTACTTAGTGCATATGTACTAAAAAATCGATTCTACACCTTAATATAAGATTGTGAAATTTTTCCACATACACTGCCGTTATGGCTATATGACAACTGCAATAACCTCAAAACGGTTAATTAGCATAAATATGTATAGTTCGTATTTTTACGCAGCTTGGTATAGACTGCTTAGTGCATCTGTACTACAAAATCGATTCTACACCTTAATATAAGATTGTGAAATTTTTCCAAATACACTGTCGTTATGGCTATATGACAACTCCAATAACCTCAAAACGGCTAATTAGCATAAATATGTATAGTTCATATTTTTACGCAAATTGGTTTCGATTGCTTAGTGCATATGTACTAAAAAATCGATTCTACACCTTAATATAAGATTGTGAAATTTTTCCAAATACACTGTCGTTATGGCTATATGACAACTCCAATAACCTCAAAACGGTTAATTAGCATAAATATGTATAGTTCATATTTTTACGCAACTTAGTATCGAGTGCTTAGTGCATGTGTACTAAAGAAGCGATTCTACACCTTAATATAAGATTGTGAAATTTTTCCAAATACACTGTCGTTATGGCTATATGACAACTCCAATAACCTCAAAACGGTTAATTAGCATAAATATGTATAGTTCATATTTTTACGCAACTTGGTATCGATTGCTTAGTGCATATGTACTACAAAATCGATTCTACACCTTAATATAAGATTGTGAAATTTTTCCAAATACACTGTCGTTATGGCTATATGACAACTCCAATAACCTCAAAACGGTTAATTAGCATAAATATGTATAGTTCATATTTTTACGCAACTTGGTATCGATTGCTTAGTGCATATGTACTAAAAAATCGATTCTACACCTTAATATAAGATTGTGAAATTTTTCCAAATACACTGTCGTTATGGCTATATGACAACTCCAATAACGTCAAAAGGGTTAATTAGCATAAATATGTATAGTTCATATTTTTACGCAACTTGGTATCGATTGCTTAGTACATATGTACTAAAAAATCGATTATACACCTTAATATAAGATTGTGAAATTTTTCCAAATATACTGTCGTTATGGCTATATGACAACTCCAATAACCTCAAAACAGCTAATTAGCAAAAATATGTATAGTTCATATTTTTACGCAACTTGGTATCGATTGCTTAGTGCATATGTACTAAAAAATCGATTCTACACCTTAATATAAGATTGTGAAATTTTTCCAAATACACTGTCGTTATGGCTATATGACAACTCCAATAACCTCAAAACGGTTAATTAGCATAAATATGTATAGTTCATATTTTTACGCAACTTGGTATCGATTGCTTAGTGCATGTGTACTAAAAAATCGATTCTACACCTTAATATAAGATTGTGAAATTTTTCCAAATACACTGTCGTTATGGCTATATGACAACTCCAATAACCTCAAAACGGTTAATTAGCATATATATGTATAGTTCATAATTTTTCGCAACTTGGTATCGATTGCTTAGTGCATGTGTGCTAAAAAATGGATTCTACACCTTAATATAAGATTGTGAAATTTTTCCAAATACACTGTCGTTATGGCTATATGACAACTCCAATAACCTCAAAACGGTTAATTAGCATATATATGTATAGTTCATATTTTTACGCAACTTGGTATCGATTGCTCAGTGCATGTGTACTAAAAATCGATTTTTCACCTTAATATAAGATTGTGAAATTTTTCCAAATACACTGTCGTTATGGCTATATGACAACTCCAATAACCTCAAAACGGTTAATTAGCATAAATATGTATAGTTCATATTTTTACGCAACTTGGTATCGATTGCTTAGTGCATGTGTACTAAAAAATCGATTCTACACCTTAATATAAGATTGTGAAATTTTTCCAAATACACTGTCGTTATGGCTATATGACAACTCCAATAACCTCAAAACGGTTAATTAGCATAAATATGTATAGTTCATATTTTTACGCAACTTGGTATCGGTTACTTAGTGCATATGTACTAAAAAATCGATTCTACACCTTAATATAAGATTGTGAAAGTTTTCCAAATACACTGTCGTTATGGCTATATGACAACTCCAATAACCTCAAAACAGCTAATTAGCATAAATATGTATAGTTCATATTTTTACGCAACTTGGTATCGATTGTTTAGTGCATATGGACTAAAAAATCGATTCTACACCTTAATATAAGATTGTGAAATTTTTCCAAATACACTGTCGTTATGGCTATATGACAACTCCAATAACCTCAAAACGGTTAATTAGCATAAATATGTATAGTTCATATTTTTACGCAACTTGGTATCGATTGCTTAGTGCATATGTACTAAAAAATCGATTCTACACCTTAATATAAGATTGTGAAATTTTTCCAAATACACTGTCGTTATGGCTATATGACAACTCCAATAACCTCAAAACGGTTAATTAGCATAAATATGTATAGTTCATATTTTTACGCAACTTGGTATCGATTGCTTAGTGCATATGTACTAAAAAATCGATTCTACACCTTAATATAAGATTGTGAAATTTTTCCAAATACACTGTCGTTATGGCTATATGACAACTCCAATAACCTCAAAACGGTTAATTAGCATAAATATGTATAGTTCATATTTTTACGCAACTTGGTATCGATTGCTTAGTGCATCTGTACTAAAAAATCGATTCTACACCTTAATATAAGATTGTGAAATTTTTCCAAATACACTGTCGTTATGGCTATATGACAACTCCAATAACCTCAAAACGGCTAATTAGCATAAATATGTATAGTTTTTATCTTTGCGCAACTTGGTATCGATTGCTTAGTGCATATGTACTAAAAAATCGATTCTACACCTTAATATAAGATTGTGAAATTTTTCCAAATACACTGTCGTTATGGCTATATGACAACTCCAATAACCTCAAAACGGTTAGTTAGCATAAATATGTATAGTTCATATTTTTACGCAACTTGGTATAGATTGCTTAGTGCATATGTACTAAAAAATCGATTCTACACCTTAATATAAGATTGTGAAATTTTTCCAAATACACTGTCGTTATGGCTATATGACAACTCCAATAACCTCAAAACAGTTAATTAGCATAAATATGTATAGTTCATATTTTTACGCAACTTGGTATAGATTGCTTAGTGCATCTGTACTAAAAAATCGATTCTACACCTTAATATAAGATTGTGAAATTTTTCCAAATACACTGTCGTTATGGCTATATGACATCTCCAATAACCTCAAAACACCTAATTAGCATAAATATGTATAGTTCATATTTTTACGCAACTTGGTATCGATTGCTTAGTGCATATGTACTAAAAAATCGATTCTACACCTTAATATAAGATTGTGAAATTTTTCCAAATACACTGTCGTTATGGCTATATGACAACTCCAATAACCTCAAAACGGTTAATTATCATAAATATGTATAGTTCATATTTTTACGCAGCTTGGTATCGATTTCTTAGTGCACATGTACTAAAAAATCGATTCTACACCTTAATATAAGATTGTGAAATTTTTCCAAATACACTGTCGTTATGGGTATATGACAACGTCAATAACGCCAATAACGTCAAAACGGTTAATTAGCATAAATATGTATAGTTCATGTTTTTACGCAACTTGGTATCGAGTGCTTAATGTAAATGCACTAAAAAATCGATTCTACACCTTAATATAAGATTGTGAAATTTTTCCAAATACACTGTCGTTATGGTTATATGACATCTCCAATAAGCTCAAAACGGTTAATTAGCATAAATATGTATAGTTCATATTTTTACGCAACTTGGTATAGATTGCTTAGTGCATATGTACTTAAAAAATCGATTCTACACCTTAATATAAGATTGTGAAATTTTTCCAAATACACTGTCGTTATGGCTATATGACAACTCCAATAACCTCAAAACGGTTAATTAGCATAAATATGTATAGTTCATATTTTTACGCAACTTGGTATCGATTGCTTAGTGCATATGTACTAAAAAATCGATTCTACGCCTTAATATAAGATTGTGAAATTTTTCCAAATACACTGTCGTTATGGCTATATGACAACTCCAATAACCTCAAAACGGTTAATTAGCATAAATATGTATAGTTCATATTTTTACGCAACTTGGTATCGATTGCTTAGTGCATATGTACTAAAAAATCGCTTCTACACCTTAATATAAGATTGTGAAATTTTTCCAAATACACTGTCGTTATGGCTATATGACAACTCCTATAACCTCAAAACGGTTAATTAGCATAAATATGTATAGTTCATATTTTTACGCAACTTGGTATCGATTGCTTAGTGCATATGTACTAAAAAATCGATTCTACACCTTAATATACGATTGTGAAATTTTTCCAAATACACTGTTGCTGTGGCTATATGACAACTCCAATAACCTCAAAACGGTTAATTAGCATAAATATGTATAGTTCATATTTTTACGGAACTTGGTATCGATTGCTTAGTGCATCTGTACTAAAAAATCGATTCTACACCTTAATATAAGATTGTGAAATTTTTCCAAATACACTGTCGTTATGGCTATATGACAACTCCAATAACCTCGAAACGGTTAATTAGCATAAATATGTATAGTTCATATTTTTACGCAACTTGGTATAGATTGCTTAGTGCATATGTACTAAAAAATCGATTCTACACCTTAATATAAGATTGTCAAATTTTTCCAAATACACTGTCGTTATGGCTATATGAATTCTCCAATAACCTCAAAACGGTTAATTAGCATAAATATGTATAGTTCATATTTTTACGCAACTTGGTATCGATTGCTTAGTGCATATGTACTAAAAAATCGATTTTACACCTTAATATAAGATTGTGAAATTTTTCCAAATACACTGTCGTTATGGCTATATGACAACTCCAATAATCTCAAAACGGTTAATTAGCATAAATATGTATAGTTCATATTTTTACGGAACTTGGTATCGATTGCTTAGTGCATATGTACTAAAAAATCGATTCTACACCTTAATATAAGATTGTGAAATTTTTCCAAATACACTGTCGTTATGGCTATATGACAACTCCAATAACCTCAAAACAGCTAATTAGCATAAATATGTATAGTTCATATTTTTACGCAACTTGGTATCGATTGCTTAGTGCATATGTACTAAAAAATCGATTCTACACCTTAATATAAGATTGTGAAATTTTTCCAAATACACTGTCGTTATGGCTATATGACAACTCCAATAACCTCAAAACAGCTAATTAGCATAAATATGTATAGTTCATATTTTTACGCAACTTGGTATCGATTGCTTAGTGCATATGTACTAAAAAATCGATTCTACACCTTAATATAAGATTGTGAAATTTTTCCAAATACACTGTCGTTATGGCTATATGACAACTCCAATAACCTCAAAACGGTTAATTAGCACAGATATGTATAGTTCATATTTTTACGCAACTTGGTATAGATTGCTTGGTGCATATGTACTAAAAAATCGATTCTACACCTTAATATAAGATTGTGAAATTTTTCCAAATACACTGTCGTTATGGCTATATGACAACTCCAATAACCTCAAAACGGTTAATTAGCATAAATATGTATAGTTCATATTTTTACGCAACTTGGTATCGATTGCTTAGTGCATATGTACTAAAAAATCGATTCTACACCTTAATATAAGATTGTGAAATTTTTCCAAATTCACTGTCGTTATGGCTATATGACATCTCCAATAACCTCAAAACGGTTAATTAGCATAAATATGTATAGTTCATATTTTTACGCAACTTGGTATCGATTGCTTAATGTATATGTACTAAAAAATCGATTCTACACCTTAATATAAGATTGTGAAATTTTTCCAAATACACTGTCGTTACGGCTATATGACATCTCCAATAACCTCAAAACGGTTAATTAGCATAAATATGTATAGTTCATATTTTTACGCAACTTGGTATCGATTGCTTAGTGCATATGTACTAAAAAATCGATTCTACACCTTAATATAAGATTGTGAAATTTTTCCAAATACACTGTCGTTATGGCTATATGACATCTCCAATAACCTCAAAACGGTTAATTAGCATAAATATGTATAGTTCATATTTTTACGCAACTTGGTATAGATTGCTTAATGTATATGTACTAAAAAATGGATTCTACACCTTAATATAAGATTGTGAAATTTTTCCAAATACACTGTCGTTATGGCTATATGACATCTCCAATAACCTCAAAACGGTTAATTAGCATAAATATGTATAGTTCATATTTTTACGCAACTTGGTATCGATTGCTTAGTGCATATGTACTAAAAAATCGATTCTACACCTTAATATAAGATTGTGAAATTTTTCCAAATACACTGTCGTTACGGCTATATGACATCTCCAATAACCTCAAAACACCTAATTAGCATAAATATGTATAGTTCATATTTTTACGCAGCTTGGTATCGAGTGCTTAATGTATGTGTGCTAAAAAATGGATTCTACACCTTAATATAAGATTGTGAAATTTTTCCAAATACACTGTCGTTATGGCTATATGACAACTCCAATAACCTCAAAACGGTTAATTAGCATAAATATGTATAGTTCATATTTTTACGCAACTTGGTATCGGCTACTTAGTGCATATGTACTAAAAAATCGATTCTACACCTTAATATAAGATTGTGAAATTTTTCCAAATACACTGTCGTTACGGCTATATGACATCTCCAATAACCTCAAAACACCTAATTAGCATAAATATGTATAGTTCATATTTTTACGCAACTTGGTATCGATTGCTTAGTGCATATGTACTAAAAAATCGATTCTACACCTTAATATAAGATTGTGAAATTTTTCCAAATACACTGTCGTTACGGCTATATGACATCTCCAATAACCTCAAAACGGTTAATTAGCATAAATATGTATAGTTCATATTTTTACGCAACTTGGTATCGGCTACTTAGTGCATATGTACTACAAAATCGATTCTACACCTTAATATAAGATTGTGAAATTTTTCCAAATACACTGTCGTTATGGCTATATGACATCTCCAATAACCTCAAAACGGTTAATTAGCATAAATATGTATAGTTCATATTTTTACGCAACTTGGTATCGATTGCTTAATGTATGTGTGCTAAAAAATGGATTCTACACCTTAATATAAGATTGTGAAATTTTTCCAAATACACTGTCGTTATGGCTATATGACAACTCCAATAACCTCAAAACGGTTAATTAGCATAAATATGTATAGTTCATATTTTTACGCAACTTGGTATCGGCTACTTAGTGCATATGTACTACAAAATCGATTCTACACCTTAATATAAGATTGTGAAATTTTTCCAAATACACTGTCGTTACGGCTATATGACATCTCCAATAACCTCAAAACACCTAATTAGCATAAATATGTATAGTTCATATTTTTACGCAACTTGGTATCGATTGCTTAGTGCATATGTACTAAAAAATCGATTCTACACCTTAATATAAGATTGTGAAATTTTTCCAAATACACTGTCGTTATGGCTATATGACAACTCCAATAACCTCAAAACGGTTAATTAGCATAAATATGTATAGTTCGTATTTTTACGCAACTTGGTATCGGCTACTTAGTGCATATGTACTACAAAATCGATTCTACAACTTAATATAAGATTGTGAAATTTTTCCAAATACACTGTCGTTACGGCTATATGACATCTCCAATAACCTCAAAACACCTAATTAGCATAAATATGTATAGTTCATATTTTGACGCAACTTGGTATCGATTGCGTAGTGCATGTGTACTAAAAAATCGATTCTACGCCTTAATGTAATATTGTGAAATTTTTCCAAATACACTGTCGTTACGGCTATATGACATTTCCAATAACCTCAAAAGGGTTAATTAGCATAAATATGTATAGTTCATATTTTTACGCAACTTGGTATCGATTGCTTAATGTATATGTACTAAAAAATGGATTCTACACCTTAATATAAGATTGTGAAATTTTTCCAAATACACTGTCGTTACGGCTATATGACATCTCCAATAACCTCAAAACGGCTAATAAGCATAAATATGTATAGTTCATATTTTTACGCAACTTGGTATCTTTTTCTTAGTGCATATGTACTACAAAATCGATTCTACACCTTAATATAAGATTGTGAAATTTTTCCAAACACACTGTCGTTATGGCTATACGACATCTCCATTAACCTCGAAACAGCTAATTAGCATAAATATGTATAGTTCATATTTTTACGCAACTTAGTATCGGTTACTTAGTGCATATGTTCTAAAAAATCGATTCTACACCTTAATATAAGATTGTGAAATTTTTCCAAATACATTATCGTTACGGCTATATGACATCTCCAATAACCTCAAACGGTTAATTAGCATAAATATGTATAGTTCATATTTTTACGCAACTTGGTATAGATTGCTTGGTGCATATGTACTAAAAAATCGATTCTACACCTTAATATAAGATTGTGAAATTTTTTCAAACGCACTGTCGTTATGGCTATATGACAACTCCAATAACCTCAAAAGGGTTAATTAGCATAAATATGTATAGTTCATATTTTTACGCAACTTGGTATCGAGTGCTTAATGTATGTGTGCTAAAAAATGGATTCTACACCTTAATATAAGATTGTGAAATTTTTCCAAATACACTGTCGTTACGGCTATATGACAACTCCAATAACCTCAAAACAGCTAATTAGCATAAATATGTATAGTTAATATTTTTACGCAACTTGGTATCGATTGCTAAGTGCATATGTACTAAAAAATCGATTCTACACCTTAATATAAGATTGTGAAATTTTTCCAAATACACTGTCATTATGGTTATGTGGCAACTCCAATAACCTCAAAACGGTTAATTAGCATAAATATGTATAGTTCATATTTTTACGCAACTTGGTATCGATTGCTTAATGTATATGTACTAAAAAATGGATTCTACACCTTAATATAAGATTGTGAAATTTTTCCAAATACACTGTCGTTACGGCTATATGACATCTCCAATAACCTCAAAACGGCTAATTAGCATAAATATGTATAGTTCATATTTTTACGCAACTTGGTATCGATTGCTTAGTGCATATGTACTAAAAAATCGATTCTACACCTTAATATAAGATTGTGAAATTTTTCCAAATACACTGTCGTTATGGCTATATGACAACTCCAATAACCTCAAAACGGCTTATTAGCATAAATATGTATAGTTCATATTTTTACGCAACTTGGTATCGATTGCTTAGTGCATATGTACTACAAAATCGATTCTACACCTTAATATAAGATTGTGAAATTTTTCCAAATACACTGTCGTTATGGCTATATGACATCTCCAATAACCTCAAAACGGTTAATTAGCATAAATATGTATAGTTCATATTTTTACGCAACTTGGTATCGATTGCTTAGTGCATATGTACTAAAAAATCGATTCTACACCTTAATATAAGATTGTGAAATTTTTCCAAATACACTGTCGTTATGGCTATATGACAACTCCAATAACCTCAAAACGGTTAATTAGCATACATATGTATAGTTCATATTTTTACGCAACGTGGTATCGATTGCTTAGTGCATATGTACTAAAAAATCGATTCTACACCTTAATATAAGATTGTGAAATTTTTCCTAATGCACCGTCGTTATGGCTATATGACAACTCCAATAACCTCAAAACAGCTAATTAGCATAAATATGTATAGTTCATATTTTTACGCAACTTGGTATCGATTGCTTAATGCATATGTACTAAAAAATCGATTCTACACCTTAATATAAGATTGTGAAATTTTTCCAAATACACTGTCGTTATGGCTATATGACAACTCCAATAACCTCAAAACGGTTAATTAGCATAAATATGTATAGTTCATATTTTTACGCAACTTGGTATCGATTGCTTAGTGCATATGTACTAAAAAATCGATTCTACACCTTAATATAAGATTGTGAAATTTTTCCAAATACACTGTCGTTATGGCTATATGACAACTCCAATAACCTCAAAACGGTTAATTAGCATAAATATGTATAGTTCATATTTTTACGCAACTTGGTATCGATTACTTAGTGCATATGTACTAAAAAATGGATTCTACACCTTAATATAAGATTGTGAAATTTTTCCAAATACACTGTCGTTATGGCTATATTACATCTCCAATAACCTCGAAGCGGTTAATTAGCATAAATATGTATAGTTCATATTTTTACGCAACTTAGTATCGGTTGCTTATTGCATATGTACTAAAAAATCGATTCTACACCTTAATATAAGATTGTGAAATTTTTCCAAATACACTGTCGTTATGGCTATTTGACAACTCCAATAACCTCAAAACGGCTAATAAGCATGAATATGTATAGCTCATATTTTTACGCAGCTTGGTATCGATTTCTTAGTGCATATGGACTAAAAAATCGATTCTACACCTTAATATAAGATTGTGAAATTTTTCCAAATACACTGTCGTTACGGCTATATGACATCTCCAATAACCTCAAAATGGTTAATTAGCATAAATATGTATAGTTCATATTTTTACGCAACTTGGTATCGATTGCTTAGTGCATATGAACTAAAAAATCGATTCTACACCTTAATATAAGATTGTGAAATTTTTCCAAATACACTGTCGTTATGGCTATATGACATCTCCAATAACCTCAAAACGGTTAATTAGCATAAATATGTATAGTTCATATTTTTACGCAACTTGGTATCGATTGCTTAGTGCATATGTACTAAAAGATCGATTCTACACCTTAATATAAGATTGTGAAATTTTTCCAAATACACTGTCGTTATGGCTATATGACATCTCCAATAACCTCAAAACGGCTAATTAGCATAAATATGTATAGTTCATATTTTTACGCAACTTGGTATCGATTGCTTAGTGCATATGAACTAAAAAATCGATTCTACACCTTAATATAAGATTGTGAAATTTTTCCAAATACACTGTCGTTATGGCTATATGACATCTCCAATAATCTCTAAAAAGGTAATTAGCATAAATATGTATAGTTCATATTTTTACGCAACTTGGTATCGATTGCTTAGTGCATATGTACTAAAAAATAGATTCTACACCTTAATATAAGATTGTGAAATTTTTCCAAATACACTGTCGTTATGGCTATATGACATCTCCAATAACCTCAAAACGGTTAATTAGCATAAATATGTATAGTTCATATTTTTACGCAACTTGGTATCGATTGCTTAGTGCATATGTACTAAAAAATCGATTCTACACCTTAATATAAGATTGTGAAATTTTTCCAAATACACTGTCGTTACGGCTATATGACATCTCCAAAAACCTCAAAACGTTAATTAGCATAAATATGTATAGTTCATATTTTTGCGCAACTTGGTATCGATTGCTTAGTGCATATGTACTAAAAAATCGATTCTACACCTTAATATAAGATTGTGAAATTTTTCCAAATACACTGTCGTTACGGCTATATGACATCTCCAATAACCTCAAAACGGTTAATTAGCATAAATATGTATAGTTCATATTTTTACGCAACTTGGTATCGATTGTTTAGTGCATATGGACTAAAAAATCGATTCTACACCTTAATATAAGATTGTGAAATTTTTCCAAATACACTGTCGTTATGGCTATATGACATCTCCAATAACCTCAAAACGGCTAATAAGCATAAATATGTATAGTTCATATTTTTACGCAACTTGGTATCGATTGCTTAGTGCATATGTACTAAAAAATCGGTTCTACACCTTAATATAAGATTGTGAAATTTTTCCAAATACACTGTCGTTATGGCTATATGACATCTCCAATAACCTCAAAACAGCTAATTAGCATAAATATGTATAGTTCATATTTTTACGCAACTTGGTATCGATTGCTTAGTGCATATGTACTAAAAAATCGATTCTACACCTTAATATAAGATTGTGAAATTTTTCCAAATACACTGTCGTTATGGCTATATGACATCTCCAATAACCTCAAAACAGCTAACTAGCATAAATATGTATAGTTCATATTTTTGCGCAACTTGGTATCGATTGCTTAGTGCATACGTACTAAAAAATCGATTCTACACCTTAATATAAGATTGTGAAATTTTTCCAAATACACTATCGTTACGGCTATATGAAAACTCCAATAATCTTAAAACTGCTAATTAGCATATATATGTACATATAGTTTATATTTTTACGCAACTTGGTATCGAGTGCTTAGTGCATATGTACTAAAAAATCGATTCTACACCTAAATATAATATTGTACAATTTTTCCAAATACTCTGTCGTTATGGCTATATGACAACTCCAATAACCTCAAAACGGTTAATTAGCATAAATATGTATAGTTCATATTTTTACGCAACTTGGTATAGATTGCTTAGTGCATATGTACTAAAAAATCGATTCTACACCTAAATATAAGATTGTGAAATTTTTCCAAATACACTGTCGTTATGGCTATATGACAACTCCAATAACCTCAAAACGGCTAATTAGCATATATATGTATAGTTCATATTTTTACGCAACTTGGTATCGATTGCTTAGTGCATATGTACTAAAAAATCGATTCTACACCTTAATATAAGATTGTGAAATTTTTCCAAATACACTGTCGTTATGGCTATATGACAACTCCAATAACCTCAAAACGGTTAATTAGCATAAATATGTATAGTTCATATTTTTACGCAACTTGGTATCATTGCTTAGTGCATATGTACTAAAAAATCGATTCTACACCTTATTATAAGATTGTGTAATTTTTCCAAATACACTGTCGTTACGGCTATATGACATCTCCAATAACCTCAAAACGGTTAATTAGCATAAATATGTATAGTTCATATTTTTGCGCAACTTGGTATCGAGATGTTGAAATTACCCCCCCCCCCCCCCACCCCCCA
>NW_026038435.1:0-19379 GCF_023373825.1 Bactrocera dorsalis
TTCATATATCTGTCCTATTTTATTGAATATAGAAAAATGAAAAACATGTCAATCGGTCGCTCCGTTTCATAACGGGGCATCTCGACAGGATAGAATTTATAGAATACTAACTGTCAAACGTATTGCTATTGTCATTGCCAAATCTGTATGTGGGCATTTGCTATCATAACATAATCATTTGCGCAAAGGTGTAGGGTAGGTAGGTTCGAGCTGATGCAGCGCATGCTTGGAGCTCTTGAAAAATTTATTTTATCACTTGCGAAATGACGTCGGGTAGGTAGCTGATGTAGCGCATGTTTTGAGCTTTTGAACTCCTTAAATCTTTTATGTGGAAAATAAAAAAAGGACCTTTATCCTTATATGTATTTATGGGAAAAATAAAAAAAGGATAAAGATACTTTTTTTTATAAATGTATTTCTCGGAAAAATAAGAATTCATATTTTTGGACTACTATATAATAGTTGTGCTTAAGCATTCCTATACAAACAATGTAATATTTATTTCATATTCATTTGTGGTTTTGCGCGCAATAGATGAGTATTACTTACGCCTCCTTTATACTACACGCGAAGTTAAACGTATTTCTCAAAGCAAAACAATGTCGGAAGTAAAAAAGAAGAGACGGCAATACTGTGCGGAATACATTAAATTCGGATTCATTGAAAATCCCATAAACCCATCCTCGCCTTTGTGTCTTCTATGTCTAAAAACATTTTCGAATGAAGCAATGAAGCCTTCAAGACTGCAAGATCATTTGAATAAAATGCATCCAGATAAGATATACAAGAATGTAGCATATTTTCAAGACCTAGAGAAGAAGCATAATACTCAGCCAAGTGTAGCAAAACTATTTTCGGCGGCTGCTAAGCAAGATGACGACGGACTTCGAGCTTCGCACAATATCTCTTTGTTAATTGCTCAAAAAGGCAAACCACATAACATCGGAGAAGAGTTAATATTGCCAGTAATAAATGAAGTAATAACTACCGTGCTTCATAAACCGGCCGCAGATATTATCCGAAAAATTCCTGTGCAAAGACGAATTGATGAAATGGCGGAAAACATTGAAGAATCATTGTGCGATCACCTGAGGACAAGCCAATTCTCAATTCACCTCGATGAGTCCACTTTACCAACTAATGAAGCATTGTTGTCTTACGTGAGGTTTAATAAAGATGAGAAAATATGTGAAGAACTATTATTTGCTAGAAATTTAGAGACCGATACAAAAGGCGAAACCATATTCAATATATTGGAAAAGTTTTGCGATAAGAAAGAGATTCCTTTGAAAAATATTATTTAAATTGCTACGGATGGCGCTCCTGCTATGATAGGGTGCCATAAAGGCTTAATAGCGCACCTAAAAAATAAAATTCCAAATGTCCCTGGTGTACATTGCGTTATTTATAGACAACATTTAGTTGCTACTTAAGTGAAAAACTATTTCAATCACTGTAATATGTCATCAAAGCAGTCAATAAAATCCGCAACAGCTCTTTGAATGATAAATTATTTCATCAGTTTTGTGTTACTAATGACGAGGATTTCAATCGTTTGTTGTTTCATACTGCAGTTCGTTGGCTCTCAAGAGGCAATTGTCTGACTCGATTCTACAACCTGTTTGACTCTGTTATAGAGTTCTTGGAAACTAAAGATACAAGCTCATAACATCAAAGAATGATATAGCTTACATGACAGACCTGTATAAATTGATCAACGACATGAATCTCCGACTGCAAGGCGAGAAACTAAATTTAATTAAAACAAAAAACGTCGTTGCTGCTTTCGCAGCCAAACTGGTTCTACACAAAAAGAATCTGGGCAGACATGAATTTCACAATTTTCCGAATTTATCAGGATCATGCAGTAACGACGAATTGGTTGCCTACTGCCAACATTTGGAAAACCTTCACATTGACTTCACCGAACGATACCAGGACATTTTGAACTTGGAAATACCAGACTGGGTGTTGGATCCGTTTTCAAATGTCAACACAGCAATGTCACCTCAGCTGGAAGAAGAACTTATAGAATTGACAACAAACGAGGAAATAAAAATCAAGTTCAAAACTGGTTACCAAGAATTTTGGCTACAAAAACCGATCTCGCAATTGTACCCTGGATTGTGGTCTATCGTTCAACGATTCTTGATAGCATTCCCATCGTCATATTTGTGTGAACGTGTATTTAGTGCTGTGACAACACTGCTTACTAAAAATATAAATCGTTTGCTTGTTACCGAACGTGGCGACTTGCGACTGTTCTTGAGTAAATTGGAACCTGATATTAACAAACAGGTTAAACAGCATCAGATTCATCCTTCACATTAGTTTTTATATGTGGATCGATTATTTTAGTTTTATTTTTAATAAAAGATTCTCTGTTTTAATACTATAAAGTTGTGTTTCAATAATCATTCTTATTGGCAGGTGGAGCCCGTAAGAGTTAACTTGAGACCTAAGCGCCGTTGTACATATGTTACCTACTGCGCTCAGGTTTCAAGATGCTGGTTATAGTAAAAGTTTCGTTTAGAATTCTCCGTTAATATACATAAGTATATAGGTCACAATAAATAATTTGAAGTTATAGTGGTTTTTAAATTGGTGAAAAAAGGGGGGCGCTAAAAAAATACTTATTCTCAAAGTGGGCGGTAGACAAAATAAGTTTGGGAACCACTGATCTATATAAATAAAAATGACTCGCCAAAATGTACATATGTACGCTCATAACTTTCATACGACTGAACCAAATTTGATAATTCTTTTTCTAAAATGTTCGTTGAGGTTCAGGGATGGTTTCTGCGGAGAAAAAAATTCGAATAATTGCCGGAGAACCCATAAAAACAGCCCTTTTCTTTTTCTCATACAAACGAATGAATGTTTGTTCGTTAGTAACGCTAAGAGAACGGCTGAACCAATATTGATGAAATTTTAAGAGGTTGTTATTGTGGATCGGGAAATGTTTACAAATAAAAAACCTGTATGTCTTTCATGAGGAAAAGTCGGAAAATTGGATTATTCCAAAAAGTTAATTTTTTCCATACACATTTTTGTATTCAATTTTTTGTTTTTCAATTATTATTTCAATCTTTCAAATTTGGCGTTTGCTTCATAATTTTTGGTAAATTATTCAGTCTAAAAGTTATGTGTTTTTCACACAAAGTGATCAATTACAGATTGAAATTCGTCAAGATGCCATGAAGAGGTCGCGCTAATATCGGTCGGCGTTCTTTTTGGCATCAACATACATTAGCAGCCCAAGTCACATGAACGAGTACTCCCAAGATGCGATGACATACGTGCGGTATTATGGGTCGCGATCAATCAGAAAGCGATCGTCACGATGTTACAGCAAGACTTTTCAAGCAACTGCTTCGATGGACATTATCTTGAAGCAACGCATATATGGTGTTGTTAGATGCTAGAAGGTGATTACACCAGATCAAATTGATGAAATCATTCAATCATGCGGTAATTCCTGATGCAAAGAAAGATCCAGTATTATACGAAGTGATGAAAACCTTGGTTCATGGACCTTGCGGACACCACAATCCCACTTCGGTTGTATGTCTGTCAATAAATGCACGAAACAGTATCTACGTACTTTTCTTTCGGAAACACAAACTAGAAATGATGGGTATCCACTCTATCGGCGTCGCTTACCAGATAACAGAACATTTAGCATTCAATTTAGAGGCGTGAGTATCGAAGTTGACAACACATGGATCGTACCATATTCGCCACTGTTGCAGTTTGGTGTAATCGATAAAACACGTTTGTAAATACGTCACCAAAGGAAGCAACATGGCGGTTATTGGTCTTGAACGATGCGGTCGATACATGAACTGCATTAAAGCGCTTTGTATGATATTTACTTTTGCAATTCATGAACGTTTTCCGACTGTTGTGCGTCTCGCAGTTAATTTGGAGAATGGCCAAAGACTGTATTTCAACCCAGAGAATACAGTACAGCCAGTGGAAACATCGCCAGCAACAAAATTAACATTGGCGAGTTTTTTCTCAACTTTCGTCGGTGATGTGTTTGTGAGAACATTGCTCTATTCGAAAATACCTTGATATTGTACATGGAATGCTACGTCGAATAGTTACGCAGAAAGCAAGGCCAACCTGTAGATTGGCATCCAGGTGTCTTATCAACTAATGCATTAGGACGAATTTACACAATCCACCCGAAAAACGACGATTGTTTGAGTCATTGCTTACTGTGAATGGTATATGGGAATATGTGCAAGTTTTGGAGAATCACTGGAATGAAAATGAAGTTCGCATACTTTTCGATATAAACATCGACATTGCCGAAGACATTTTTCATCGTCTTCGCTAAAAATAGGAAATGGTACAATTTCGATTCCTTAAGTGCACGCGCAATGTTAGCTGCCAAATTTACCAATGTTGTTGACTTTAACTGGAAGACTCAAAGACAAAATCCAGGAAACTTGAGCTCATGCAAATCGATCGATCGTCTTGATAATGAAGACGACACCGTGAATTATCCAGTGGTATTTCTAAATTCTTTGACAGGTTTGGTATGCCACCGCATCATTTGCGTCTCAAAGTAGGATCCGTGTAATGGAACCCGACTGATTGTTCTTCTTAATTGGGGAGAATGCTTGATTCTACGAATTCCTTTGAGGTCTAACGATTTCTCATTTAAGTTCAAACGTATTCCGTTTCCAGTGAAAATTGCATTTGTGATGTTAATCAACAGGACCTGAAGAAAGTCGCATAGTATGAGGCATAAATTTGGAAATGCTATGTTTTTCACACGGCCGTGGCGTGCTCACGAGTTGGAAAACCATCTTTACTGTACACGGGAACAGAAACCAAAAAATGTAGTTTATAAAGACACATGGAAAAAAAAACAACAACAAAAATGCTAAATTTAACTTTCTTTTCATTTCAAAATGCATAATTTCACGCAGGACAACGGCTGCGGGGTCAGCTAGTAATAATAATAATAACTAATGCTGAAATTGATTGATTACATAAAAACAGTTGACAACAATTAAGCTCTTGTTAACGCTTGATCTTTTGATTTCATTTATTTTTGTGCCTGCCTGGGTCATCAGCGACCATCAAAGGGTGAACAACGATTCTCTTAGTACCGCATCACCACCAAATACATATACATCAGAGACCTGCATTGAGTATGATCGATCCAGTTTGATCAGCCACGCTCAAAACGGTCAAACTCAGCACAGCTGTTCGCTACAAAATTGTTCGATCGAGTTTCGTGCTCAAAACGAAGGAGTTCGATCAGTTGATTTGATTGCTCTGCTTACTGATTGAAACTGATTGTTCGGTTCCGGTATGATGATTGGAAATGATTGTACAGAAAAACACGATCAAATCCAATGATGCACGAAAAACTCATACATCGATCAAGTGTGCGTTTGAAGTGATTGTGATTGAACCAATCAGATCGAGAATTGCCCTGCGAATATGTATGTATGTATGTGCATAATTTGTATGTACATATTTGTGTGTTTTAAAGGAAACAAGTTGCGATGCATAAAATTAACCAAAACATTACTGCATATATGTATTTCTTCATTTTTAACGCTTAAAACTAAAATTCAATTAATGCTTAAAATTAGTAAACAGAGGTAATGCTTAAAATATTAGGGAACACAAATTTCAAATTTTTATCACTTCTTCATTGAGATCAACAAAAACTTAAAATTTAAAGAAGGTAATAAACTTGGTTTCTTAATCGCTAAAACTTTTAAGAAATGAATTTAAAAACAACAAATTATCAACTGAACATGGTCCGAGCCTATTTCTTTTTTCAGTTATAATATTTCCAGCTAAAGAAAAAGAACGCTCAGCGACTGCGCTGCTGGCAGTAACCACCCGATATGACCAAACGGTATGATTGTGATTGATCGGAATGCAAGCAGCATTCTCGAACATTCTTTGTTGCTCACACAAGGCGTTCGATCGAGAAAAATCATTACGAAACAAGCAACAGTGATTGAAACTGATTGTTCGCTTTGATCACGCTCGCTTACGATCATTCATTTTTGCTGAAGCAAAGTTTTCCGTCACAAAAAATCTGAGTCAATGATCGGGTATGATTGAAAAAATTGTGATCGTTGCAGCTCTCTGATATACATATGTATGTACATATATACTAGCAGACCCGGTTACGCGTTGCTGTAGCTAAATTTTTATACTCTCGCAACAAAGTTGCTAATGAGAGTATTATAGTTTTGTTTACATAACGGTTGTTTGTAAGTCCTAAAACTAAAAGAGTCCGATATATGTAGGGTTATATATACCAAAGTGATCAGGGTGACGAGTAGAGTTGAAATCCGGATTTCTGTCTGTCCGTCCGTCCGTCCATGCAAGCTGTAACTTGAGTATAAATTGAGATATCATGATGAAACTTGGTACACGTATTTCTTGGTTCCATAAGAAGGTTAAGTTCGAAGATGGGCAAAATCGGCCCACTGCCACGCCCACAAAATGGCGAAATCCGAAAACCTATAAAGTGTCATAACTAAGCCATAAATAAAGATTTTAAAGTGAAATTTTTCACAAAGGATCACATTAGGGAGGGGCATATTTGGTCGGATTTTTTTTGGAAAAGTGAGCGTGGCCCCGCCCCCTACTAAGTTAGTTTTTTTGTAAATATCTCAGAAACTACTATAGCTATGTCAATCAAACTCCATAGAGTCGTTTTCTTCAGGCATTTCCATATACAGTTCAAAAATGGAAGAAATCGGATAATAACCACGCCCACCTCCCATACAAAGGTTAGGTTGAAAATCACTAAAAGTGCGTTAACCGACTAACAAAAAACGTCAGAAACACTAAATTTTACGGAAGAAATGGCAGAAGGAAGCTGCACCCAGGCTTTTTTTTTAAATTGAAAATGCATTTGCATTAAGAACAGTATTGATTGATTTAAAAGACATCAGATCGCCCGGTAATAACTGTTGTATTTGGAAGTTAATTTTGTCAACATCAACATTTTTGGCTGCCAAAATAGCCCGCTCACTGATCCAGTTATGATTCAAGTAATTACTCTGTATATTCGGAAAAATGGTTTGAATCAATTAATTTTTTTCCTCAAGAACAGTGCATAAATTATATGGCAACACGCTTGCGTCGTGCCTCTCTGCTTCGCGCGGTAATGAAGTTACATTTTTCGGTGGCATTCGATTTAGAATAATAATTTCAACGTTCAAATATTAAAAAAAAACTCAAAAACATGCTACTATAACACATTGAGATGAGGATTGCAAAATAATTTTTAATAGAAGTTGAATAAAAATATTTCCACAATTATTAAAAAATATGGGAGCTTTTTATATTTTTTTTCATATATACTCCTGTGATCAAATTGAAAGGTGAATTTTTAATTTATACTTCGCGTGTTTTTCGAATCGTAAGATGGTAGTACTGTTAGTGACATCAATCCTAAATTTCACCGCAAAATATTCATTAGTATTTGGGATACGCGTCGTTTGGTGAAGCTCTAAAGGTGAATTCTTCGATTTTTACTATGTCTGAATTTATTAAACAAAGAAGTGCGATAATGCACCATCTCATATTGTATTGGTTATTCGTGATAATTTCGCCACATTTTCAATTAATGTCGTGTAATTTCTGACTATTCAGCAAATTCACATGACCACGCCGAGGACACCGTTTTGACTCAATTGAGGATATAAAAGCTGAATCGAAGAAGCCTCTGATTGCCATCGCGACGGAGGATTTTTCCAAGTGCATAGATGACTGGAAAATTCGTTGGCATAAGTGTATTGCAGCGGGAGGGAATTACTTTGAAGGAGATGAAATGGGCAAAATTCAACTTCTAATTTGATCACAGCAGTATATTAATTAATTTTTGGAGATAGCTTTATTAAAGACCGTTAAATTTTCTCCAAACTGGTAAATACATTTTTTTAAATCGATTAACTATTAATAAATAAATCAATAACATGAGACGAAAGCGGAAAATAAATAGCTCGATAACCAAATTTAGTATCCTGGAGCCTTAGTACCTCTTACCATCAAAATACATATATCATACATTGTGATTTGATGCGTAGTAAATTTAATAATATAACTATGAGCGTTAACAGCGAATTCCGCGAAACCGTGACCCGAATCAGCTGATACGACCTATCTTATGGGAGGGCAATGTAAAGGATCCGCCAACACCGCTTCTACCGCCCGCTTTGCCGTAGGATACTATAGATTTCCACGGTATTTGGATTTTTTCCGTAGAAACGTGTCGGCTGATTGCTCTCTCACAACACAGGGTTACCACTCTCGATATACTGTAGTAATTACAAAAATTGTCTTCAATATCATAAACTAACTCAAAATCAAAGTCGAATGCTATTCTTTATAAATATAAAAACTATTTTTAATAGTTTGTTTTGAGTTTTGATATTTTATATTGTGAAAAATTGTAATTGAAAACTTAGATGTGTACAAAACTATATAAGTATGCTTATTGAGCAATGGCAACATTGTTCAAATGAAAACAAAAAAAGATGGCTGATTTCTACGGGCTCAACCAGATATATTTATTATTATTATTCTGGGCCCAACTTTTGACACATTTTGCCCGCTAAGGACGGCAACTGAGGAAGGGAGGTGCGGAATTCGCTGATCCAGCTATATATGATAATACAATTATATTGTATATATTTTAATTAAACAGTGTTGAACAATCAAGCACTAATAATTTAAAAGCTATTATAATTGCACTGTATTATCTTCGTTATAAAAGAATTTAATTTATACTTCAGTCTAAGTAACACTAGGCCGGTATTGCCAACATGAAAAATGGAAAAGGTAAGAATAATTCAATATTTTATTGCAAATTATTTATCTATTGACAGGATAGCTTAAATCTCAATTTATAATAGCAATTTTATTTAAATACAAATTTTTTGTCTATTATTTGACAGTCACAATTATCTGTTAGCTCCAAAATATTCTAACAGATGACGCTACCTGTTGGTTAGATTGAGATTGAAGTCCGTCTATACGTTCCAGCTGTAACTTGAGTACGAATTGAGATATCTCGTTGGAACTTGGTATGCGCCGTCCTTGGAAGAAAAAGGAACATGTCCGTAGATGGGCGTAAACGCTCCTCTGCCACGCTCACAAAACACCATTAACCGAAAACCCACAAAATGCCATAACTAAGCACTAAGAACTGTAACTTGGCACAGAGGATTTCAATAGCAAAAAAGACAGTGTAAAAATGGAGGAAATGGTATTATAAGCCTATTTATTCCCGATGTATGCAACCTTATGACCAAAAATTGTCCAAGTCCAACAAAAACTGTTGAAGCCCCTAGATACCAACTATTTGGACCCCAGTACCTATACTAACTTTTTACCGAAAATATTACTCAATGTGTGAAATTCAGAGAGAATCTTTTCATGATGGTTGTACGTGTGTGTGCTGCAAATGGGTTGAATAGGGTCAATACGTCCCTGAGCTCGCAATTTTCCTATAACGGTGCAGATTTGTGCTTAGAATGAATAAAATTTGGTAAAACTTCACCCTAGACTCCGTATAATTAACAAACCTTATGTACCTGAAGGTTCTTCTAGGCTTTGGTTCTGGCAAGTTGCAAGAGTATGAAGCCTCGGTTTTTGTCAAAGTTAATAACCGTTCAAGAACAAATAAACCTTTAAGATTTTCAAATTCCAGCAAAATTCCTGAATTTCAAACATGACATTTTTTTTTACAAGTTGTCAAGCATTTATCCTTTAGGAACTTAAAACAAAAAAAGCAAATGTTTCCACGAATTTTTCATTAAAAGCGCTTTCATGACGATGGGAAAGAAACATTACTTTAACTTGCCAAATAAAAGCCAATCAGGGTTAAATGTGCCCAATAAAAAGGAAACATTAAATAAAATGCATAAATGCAACACAATGCAGAATCGACGGCAAAAGAATGAAAAGTAATAATCGGCTATGTATGTGTCAGACATAAGCTTTAAATTGAATCTTACAGTTTTTTTGATGCTTTGCCGTTCCGCTTTTTGAAACAAATGAATTCATTCGCTGTTGCCACTGATAACTTCCGCAAGTAACTTTTGCACACAAAACATTCAACCCTACAGGCGCATGCCGTACTGACAGCCTTCCAGTGAGCGAACCGCGCTCATGCAGCACGTGTGAATATGCATGTGTATGTATGTTTACTTGTGTGCCTTTGTACGCGAGAGGGGAAATTTGATTGACACAAAACGTAGAGGAAGGCCAGTGAGTGGGTTTGCGCAAAGAGTCATGTGTAACTGTGCAACGTTAAGTGTTTATATGGGTAGGCAAACATAAAATGGAACAAAGGTGGTGCTAAGCAGTAACGATTTTCAAAAATGTTTTATTTTTATATAAAAATAATTAGTTTTCGTATACTTACATATATTATATTTTCAGGTAATGTGCTCAAGAGCTTATGAATGCAAAAATTTTAATCAATATTATTGCTTCATGAATTCACCATGATATTCATGAAAAATTTACATGTGAAGAAGAAGATATTTTATTTATATTACTTATTTATATTACTTAATATCTCAGACTTCAATAATTTTTCACAATACCACTTAATGGATCTTAGTTATACGCGTCAAACCTTTTAAATATTTTTCTACAAAATAATCTAATCAAATATGTAAAAAAAAACGCTATACCTTACTAGCGCCGTGTCAACCACTCTACTGCTCAATATTCACTAGTTAGGTTTATATACACTTGTTCATCACTGCGCATGTTTTTATCATTTAGTTGCACTTTCGCATATTTGCATGTGAAAGTCAACATTGGCACAAGCTTTTTCAGATTTGTTGGTGAAACTTCGCTGACGTCAATCAGCAGAAATATTGCGGAAATTCTATTTGGCTTCGCCATAGACAAAAAGGATACATCCTTTAAACTGAGGAAATTACATTGAAGTGAAAGTTTGTCCCTGTGTGTCATGCAAGTCATTGTATCATTGTAAGTTCGCACGAAAGTTATACTGTTCCAGTGGTTGTGAAAGCGCATGCGTGTTGGTTGCTTACGATTGATTGTGGTAAAAAAAATACTATTTAGGTTACTAAAATCTGTTGTAGAAGTAGGATAATTGAGTTTTTACGTCTTCTGGAAAACTACTTCGAAGAGGATTCCACCATATCCAGTTCATTACTTCCTAGAAACTAAGGCTACAGCATTTTGAAGCCATCAAGTTCTCAAATTGGACCAAACTCAAGTATCAACCGGTCGAGAAGTTATGCTACAGTATCTGCTGATTTTATTTTATTACAATAAAGTTGCTTCGAAAATATTAATATGAGTTGTACATTTCTGTTTAATAGACTCGTCTATATCAAAGTTTGTACTCGTTGAGATATAAATAGATAGTACTAGAGGTTATGCAATATTTCATATAAGGTTGTCAAAAAAGTCTTGCGGTATTTTTATTGAATCAATTCGTGTGGCACCCATACATCGAGCTTCTTAGTGACTCCAAGCTCCTTCAAATGGTTTATAACGGTTTGATGACTACTATGCCGGCCTCTTTCGACCAATTCAGCGATTTTATCGCAATTTTCGACAACAGGCCTTCCGGAGCGTGGCGCATCTTCTACCACCTCTACACCATTGTTTGCGGTGGAGATGGAAACTGTATCGGGTCCATAAACTGCACAAATTTTATTGGCGGCTTGAGATGCATTTTTGCCTTTATCGTAGTAGTACTGTAAAATATGCCATATTTTCTGTTTATTTTGCTCCAAGTTTGCGACGCTATAACTCACGAACGACTTAAAAGAAACGACAATCAGTCAAGCACGTGATAGCGCGAGAATTGAGCTTTCCAAAAAGGTATAGCTTGACCCGATGCGACGAATAAAACTAGAACTAAGCGCTTTCAGCGCCAACTAGCGAAAATAACGCAAGTAACACAGTGAATTCTAGTTTGATGAATTCTGCACTTGTTTCTTTCTTAATTTTTGGTAAGTTCATTAGTGGCGTTACTACTTTATCAACCAGTATTATTTCGTTTTCATATCTCGCTTTTAGAGCTTCGCAATCTAAATTGAAATTATCGTCATAAAGAGCGAGCTTTTTTACTATGACGCCTGCTTTTGTCTTCATATCCTCCATAGAATGTTTCTGGGTCACATGCGGGCACCTCGAGGTGGATGCCTGAACTTGCCTTTTGACTGTCTATTTGTGGCAGCTCTACTCTACTGTGGGGAGTAGGTGCACTATCTTTAATGAGCTTTAGTTGATCGGAGATCCTAGCTTTTGTTTCTTCATATTGGTCTAAGCAGTTTTCAGAATCTACTATGGCGTCATGAGCCGCTTGGAGGCTAATCCAAAAATTTTTCAGATTTTGGCTTTTTATTTCTAATTACGATTCCGAGTTTTCGTGAAACGATGAAGAGGCAAATCTAGTGCAGTATCTTGTTAAATTATCACTTTCTGAAATAAATCTAGCAACCTGTTTTGAGCGTTTAGCTCCAGGTGTACTTTTGTTATTGTTCATTATTTCGGTTGTATGTAGAAATATTTTTTTAAATAAAATAAAAGTGTTTCAGTGTGAACTGAATACTTTTTCAAGTATATAAACGTTTTTGTTTTCGTAAAAGACGGGTTATTTGTTTTATTAATACCGTTACTCATTTACTTGCTATTTAATTTCGTTTTCAAATCGCAATATTAATTTTAAGTATTTTCTATATAGGTATATAGATACACCCTAATAATTGGCTTGAAGAGATCAATATGCTTTTTGTGCACAATCCTGCTTGTTTTTGTTTGCCAAAGAACAAGAGGTATTGCCGAATAATTGCAAATGTGGACTTTGAATATTTGTGTGTACTAATGTTTATGTATTTATATGTATTTTATATAGTTCTCACAAGTTATATATATATTTTTTAACTTTTTGTGCTTTGTATAACCGGTAGATTCTTTGCCGTATATTTGTATGTAAATGTTATAATACATTTTCTAGAGAGAGAGATTGAACACGGTATTGGAAAAAGTTATTTTCTCTTGTGTACAGACATAGATGCTCATATGTAAGTAAATATGCACTTTTACATAGTATCTATTAGATAGTCGTCTAGATATATGTAAATATATATATATAGATTTTGCGCTTGGTAATTATACATACATATGTATGATATATGTATAATGAAATATATAATGAATATCTGTTTTCAATACACCAAGGTAAGCTTAACATATAGGCATTTGAAAGTTTGTTTATTTAAGTTTTTAAATATTTGGATAAATGTGTTTTTATACAAAACTTTTATCGGGTTTTCCTGCAGGTTTTCCTAAGTTTGGCAACGGTTAATAGTGATGTTAAAACGGATTTTGATTACCGATTTTATAATAGTACGTAAATCAGTAGTTTGTTACAAATTATTGAAAACTGGATTGAATACACTCACTTTGTTACTTCAGCTACCACCTTGCGCTGTTGTTTTGTTCGTATGTACATTCCATATAAGCCGGCCATGAGAGGGGGGAAATGAAGAATTCTCGATACTTTTTTGGTAGGTATTTGTATATTTGGAGGATGCAGTCATGTGTAGAAGTTCACGCAAGTGAGGAAAGTTCTCTGATCGCCATTCACTTGGGAGTGGCCAGAAACGATTCTTTTACATGACCAAGTATCCTCTGGGTAGCCTAAGAACATCCGTTTGAAGGCGAGCTAAAGTGAGAAGGCGAAATATCCCCTACTTAGGGTTGTGCGCTGGGTTTGAGACCCGCCACGTAAAAAAACACCCCCAATGAAAAACAACAATCAGCCTCGGATGAGAGACCCCCCTTTTGATGACGACCATGGCAAACGAAATAAGGACTACGAATTGAGGGCACGCACCTGGAATGCCCGGTTTCTTAATTGGGAAGGTGCCGCTGCCCAGCTGGTTGATGTCCTCGTGAAAATAAAGGCTGACATCACCGCCGTCCAAGAAATGCGATGGACGGGACAAGGACAGAGACGAGTAGGTCCTTGTGACATTTACTACAGTGGCCATATAAAGGAGCGCAAGTTTGGTGTTGGATTCGTGGTGGGAGAGAGACTCGGTCGCCGAGTACTATCATTCACTCCGGAGAGTGAACGTCTAGCCACAATCCGCATCAAAGCGAGTGTCAACGATAGATGGCAAGCCTACTAAATGAGCAACAGGTGGCAAGACGAGGGATGCTTGCGAAAGAGTATCGAGAGCGAACGCGAGAAAGTAAGACGCGCAACTTTGGTTTTGGAGCTTTACGTTTAATATTCTTGAATTATATCGTCTTCTTCTTCTTAATTGGCGTAGACACCGCTTATGCGATTATAGCCGAGTCAAAGTCTTGAATTATATACTAAATTAAATATTCTAATATTCACAATTAAATATAAATATACTCGGTTAATAAACGGTGTTTTATTTTGATCAATACCTCACACGAGGTTCTTCAACATATCGCTGATTTGCGCCCACGCCCCGACGGAAGAGAAGGACGATGTAACCAAAGATGCCTTTTATGAGTGCTCGGAGCGCACTTATGAGAGATGCCCCCGCCACGATGACAAAATCGTGCTTGGCGACTTCAACGCCAGCGTGGGCAAAGAAGGTATCTTTGGCACTACGGTCGGTAAATTCAGCCTCCACGAGGAAACATCCCCAAATGGGTTAAGGCTGATCGACTTCGCCGGGGCCCGAAATATGGTTAGCTGTAGTACTAGATTCCAGCATTAGAAGATACATCAAGCTATCTGGCTGTCTCCGGATCGAAAAACCACCAACCAGATCGATCATGTTGCGATAGACGGAAGACACGTCTCCAGTGTTTTAGATGTTTTAGAGGCCGAAATGCGTGAGTACGAAGAGCTTGATAAGCTGGCCGACAGGGGTAACGCTCGAAAATTCTACGAAAAGATACGGCAGCTTACAGAAGGTTTCAAGACCGGAGCATACTCTTGTAGAACCCCCCAAGGTGATCTAGCCACCGATGCCCAAAGCATACTTAAATTATGGAGAGAACACTTCTCCAGCCTGCTGAATAGCAGTGAACGCACAACACCAGGAGAAGGCGAACCCGATACCCCAATCGATGACGATGGAGCAGACGTTCCATTACCCGACCATGAAGAAGTTCGAATAGCAATTGCCCGCCTGAAAAACAACAAAGCGGCAGGGGCCGATGGATTGCCGGCCGAGCTATTCAAACACGGCGGCGAAGAACTGATAAGGAGCATGCATCAGCTTCTTTGTAAAATATGGTCGGATGAAAGCATGCCCAACGATTGAAATTTAAGTGTGCTATGCCCAATCCATAAAAAAGGAGACCCCACAATTTGCGCCAACTACCGTGGGATAAGCCTCCTTAACATCGCGTACAAGGTTCTATCGAGCGTATTGTGTGAAAGATTAAAGCCCACTGTCAACAAACTGATTGGACCTTATCAGTGTGACTTCAGACCTGGTAAATCAACAACCGACCAGATATTCACCATGCGCCAAATCTTGGAAAAGACTTGTGAAAGGAGAATCGACAGTGTATTCGTCGATTTCAAAACTGCTTTCGACAGTACGAAAAGGAGCTAGCTGTCTTTATGCCGCGATGTCTGAATTTGTTATCTCCGCAAAACTAATACGGCTGTGTAAACTGACGTTGAGCAACACGAAAAGCTCCGTCAGGATCGGGAAGGACCTCTCCGAGCCATTCGATACCAAACGAGGTTTCAGACAAGGCGACTCCCTATCGTGCGACTTTTTCAATCTGCTGCTGGAGAAAATTATTCGAGCTGCAGAACTGCATCGAGCAGGTACAATCTTTTATAAGAGTGTACAGCTGCTGGCGTATGCCGATGATATTGATATCATCGGTCTCAACACCCGCGCCGTTAGTTCTGCTTTCTCCAGACTGAACAAAGAAGCAACGCAAATGGGTCTGGCAGTGAACGAAGGCATGACGAAATATCTCCTGTCATCAAACAAACAGTCGTCGCACTCGCGACTTGGTTCCCACGTCACTGTTGACAGTCATAACTTTGAAGTTGTAGATAATTTCGTCTATTTTGGAACCAGCGTAAACAACATCAACAATGTCAGCCTAGAAATCGAACGCAGGATAACTCTTGCCAACAGGTGCTACTTCGGACTGAGTAGGCAATTGAAAAATAAAGTCCTCTCTCGACGAACAAAAGCCAAACTCTATAAGTCGCTCATAATTCCTGTCCTGCTATATGGTGCAGAGGCTTGGACGATGACAACAACCGATGAGTCGACGTTGCGAGTTTTCGAGAGAAAAGTTTTGCGAAAGATTTATGGCCCTTTGCGCGTTGGCCACGGCGAATATCGCATTCGATGGAACGATGAGCTGTACGAGATATACGACGACATTGACATAGTTCAGCGAATTAAAAGACAGCGGCTACGTTGGCTAGGTCCTGTTGTCCGGATGGATGAAAACACTCCTGCTCTGAAAGTATTCGACGCAGTACCCGCCGGGGGAAGCAGAGGAAGAGGAAGACCTCCACTCCGTTGGAAGGACCACGTGGAGAAGAACCTGGCTTCGCTTGGAATATCCAATTGTCGCCACGTTGCGAAGAGAAGAAACGACTGGCGCGCTGTTGTTGACTCGGCTATAATCGCGTAAGCGGTGTCTACGCCAGTAAAGAAGAAGATTTGTATATTTGTTTTAATTGTTCCCGCTCGTTTGTTCCGTTTTTGTGTATTTTTGTTGAATTTTATTGTTGTATTGTATTTTTTTTTTGTGTTTTACTGTTTTAGGCATTTTTAGATTTCGCGCCCGATTTCGTTTAGTTTCTAGGTTTCGCGCCTAATATTCTCTCTGTTGTGTTTGTTTCTTCTCTGTTTTCACTGTTTTAATTTTTGTTTGGTTGACTCTCACTTTCACAATGTCTTTGTATTTTTTTTGTTGTTTTTATTTGGACACCACACTAGTAAATGTATGTATATTTCTATATATTAATTATGTCTTTTGTATTTCACATAGTGCTTTTCTGTCAGGCTTGAAGGACCATGAATAAAAGTATACGAACTTTATGTTTGATAAAAATAAATTTGTCAGTATTTACACAATCTCATCAACGGAATTATAACTTTTATAATTATACACTCTGTCAAGTAAGTATTTTATGAAACCTTCATATTTATACATACATTGTACATATTACAAAAAATTATGCAATTTGGTCAATAATGTGTCCAGTCACCACCGGCGTTGATAATGCCTGGCATCTCCGATTCATTCTTTCTACTAATTTGACGGCGTATTCTAGTGGCAAGGATCTCCATATCCGAGGAATTTCGTAAGATAACTGCTTCAAAGTGTACGTGTGTCTTCCACGAAGCTTCTGTTTAATATATGCCCACACATTTTCACTCCAATGTAACGATGCCAATATTGTAATGCGCCCAAGCGAGCTGCTTTGTCACAAGTTTTTCAGTCAACAGAGGCTTCTTCATTGTGTTGCACCATTTCAGATCATGAGATGAAGAAGGTTTCGGATAGTTTCGTAGGATGATCTAAACCTGTTGCCATTAATTTTGATTGTCCTTGCCGCAGTGTTAAAGCAGGATTCCGCGAAAACAGATTCATTGTTCTCTTTTCATCTCTGACGTTGATGGAGTTGCATTTGCATAAAATCATCCTTCAATTTAACACACCGCCTTTGCTGCCAATATATCGATAATATTAAATAACATTATTATATTGTTATTCTTGATCACTTTGCTGTTGCACACTTTAATCGGAAACACACAGCGTGGGCGTCTTGCGTTATTGCATAAAGCATTAAGCTGACGTACTAATTACTCTAGTTACCAGCATAACATTAATTAGACATTTGCTCAGAGGTTATATGTAACGCTTACAGACAAGTGCTCGAAGTATGGAAAACCTTCAAGTAACTTGTTTATGTGCATTACTAGATCCCTTGAGAAGTTAAAAACTTAACTCATGGCTTAGAAAAAAATCACAACCACAAATAGCTGCTACTACACTTCTGAGAGTATAAAATGAGAATCGGAACAAATTGTATACTATCAGTAGTAAAACGGAAACAGAAATCCAACAGGAAAGTTTCTATTTAAGGTAGTATCCAGGTCCCCCGTTATGATAGCTCCATTTTGTTATTATCAGCTTGACTGGGAGAAAGACTATGAAGTTCAGATTGTTACTACAACAAGCTAATATTTCACATCATTACTAAAAACACTGTAACATAATCATGCTCGCTATGTTCATTATATATACATTTGATACACAAATATATCGCTTGAACTGTTATTGGTGAATAACTTTGTAACAAGTATATTTTTATTTACACTTTCACTATGTACATACATTTGTATAGGTTGAACTCGTTTAGATACAATCTAATAAAAATATCCGTGTCACTTTAATTTTAATAACAATTAGTTTATTATAGAAGCCTTTAACTTTATATAATGTTAATTTAAAGCTAAATGATAGATATGCAGCGTGCGGGATTGTGGTAGAAAACAAAATTTGTTGAGCCCAGTGTCGAACAAATGTTGATATCGAATTGGACCGAGTGATGATAACGGGGCGCAGTGTGTCAGCGAATGTATAAAAACGATTGTGTCTGGGCGGCTTGTGTAGAACGAATAGTAGATGACGAAAGTGGTCAAAATAAAAGCGAAGATCCAATCCTTTTGACATCTGATGTGGTGAAATCCAATGTGTCCCCAGGTGTGGTGTATTGGTGGTGTGGTGTGTTGGTGTTGAGTCTAGCTAGGGTGCGCCAGTTTTTCCCGGGTAGAGTGGGTCGAGGCTTAACTCATTTAAACAATTGGAGTCAATCAATCATTGTTTAACAAATGACTGCACATGGCTGCCACTTAATGAAATTTATGGCTTAATGCAGATACCTATGTGCCAAAAGCTAATTCAGTCTAATTATACTCGCATACAACTAGGTAAAATGTGTGACACTGATTCCTCTCGGCATACAGCTTATTGAGTTTGTGAGTGAATGCCGTTGCTGCTGTTACTCCGATACGCAATTTGGGCAGCTGAAATTGGAATTATGTAATAAACACTCGAAGGACAAAACTGAGTTAATTGTCAACAAAGGTAGCTTTAATTGTGCTAGTCAATGCCAATAAGCTAATGCTGTAATGCAGGCAGTTTGTGTTTACCTGAGGGATAATTGGTGGGATGTGATAGATACGCTGAAAAAAGGTGACAATAATATAACCAATATTACTAATAGAAAAGTTTTAGGTACTATGTGGAGACGAAGAAAAGTGATTTCCGAAAATAAGATCCCTTGCTCATATATTACCGCTAGTGACGGATTTTCAAGAAGATTAGAAATTTAATTAGAAACT
>NW_026038436.1:0-19365 GCF_023373825.1 Bactrocera dorsalis
TAGTGCACCGACGGATATCCTTCAATGCTCGTTAAGAAAATCCTACAACCACTCACTTGTGCTCAAATACACCATTAATTTTCGAATTATTGAGTGTTTTTTTATTTATCCCAAGTTTAATGGGACATTAAAAAGTTTTCAATCTATAGCACTTTACGGTTTTCACCTGATTTATACTTTTTTTTAAATAAAACCAAAGAAAAGTGTAAAGCAGACAATCACAAAGTTAACTGCTGGCAAGAAATGGAGAACATAAAGAAGGAGAGCTCGATAAAGGTAATGACAAGCCAAAAACAAACGGATCATATAAAAAAGCCGTAAATTTTGAGGAAATTAAGATTAATCATCGTTGCCTTTCTCAAAATTTCTTGCAGACTGAAGTCAAAGGTAACTATTTAAGAAAGTAACTTATTTCGGTACAAACTAAAAGATGGTTATACACGAATTACTTATGAATTCATAAACTATCTTGAAAATGTAAGAAAAATTTGAAGAAAATTTTGTAAGTATGTCCGTCCGCACGTGAAATCTGTTATGTGAGTAAAAATTAAGATATCTTGATGAAACTTGCTTGACATGTTGGTTGGTAAAAAATTAAGCTTCCGTAGAAGAGATAAGTAAAGTTTTAGAAATAAATAATTTTTATCAATGATTATGGTATATTCATGCGAGAACAGGAAATCGACTTTAAAAAGACCGCGGAACAAACCGTGAAGGCTCTTGGCATTTCTGGTTCTATACTTTTCTATCCATTGCACAATTCTGAGTTTGTGGGAAAGCATTCAAAGTTCTTAACTTTGGACACTTATTTTTGAAAACAAAATTCTGCGATGGTTAAAAGATCTCGTACAGTGTATTCAGCTAAGGAGAAGAGACAAATATTCACAAAACAAAACAAAACTAAATACAATTTCCAAGAAAAACCAAAGTTCTAATTAAATTTGTTAGAAAGCAATGCATGCATTCCAACACTCATTTATTTAATAATACTAAGCAAATTGTTATTTTAACTTTTTCACATATCCAATAACTCTATCAAGAAAATAAAACAAATAAAGCGGAGTAAACCAAAGAAAGCAAAGCGAACCCCAATTCTAAGAGTTAAGCACCTGCGGCGATCCGAGTAGCACTAGTCAAGAAAGAAGCCAAAACACTTCGAAAATCACAATAGTAGGCGAACGAGACTAGCAAGAGCCAAAAAGGAGTAAGATGAAAGAGAACTGGCAGAATGGTATTGATTTGATTGGATAACAAGTAGTGTACAGTATGCGGATAAACACAGAGAAGAGCTAAGCAAAGGGCAGCTGCAAACTCTAAGACCAGTGGCACAGCAAAGTGTACGCAATTAAGAGAAAACAAAGATGATGTAACACAAATTGTCGAAATTGGACAATCGATTGCTCTCGGCAGTAATGACAATAAAAACAACAATGTCAGTAAAAACAACAATTCAAATGTAATAACAGCTGCAACAGAAGTAAATAAACAACGAAGACGACAACAAAAACAATTAAATAGAGCTGATTGACACAATCACTCAATGTGTCTGCGCTCCACTGGCCTCAATCAGAGTTGAAAGCATAAATTAATTCCAGTCCAAATGACGTTAAAGGGACAGTTACGCAGATGTATAGACAAAGAAATGTGCAGTTCAAAAAAGAAAAAAACAAGTCGGGGATGAAAAAAAAAACATAAAATGATTATCACGTTACGCTTGCAAACGCCAGAGGGCTCGAAAACGCTAGAAAAAAGTATGAAAGACAAAGTGCTGTGGCGCCGATGCAAGGAAATATCGTCGGTGAATCGTCCCAAACAGTGGCCAAGCCGGGATTGACGGCCTGGAAGGTTTTGCTGTGTGTTTGGTGGGATTGGAAGGGAATCACCCACTATGACCTGCTCCCATATGGCCAGACGCTTAACTTTTCCATCTACTCCGAACAACTGGACCGCTTGAAGTTGGCGATAGACCATAAACGTCCAGAATTGGCCAACAGGAAGGGTGTAGTGTTCCACCAAGACATCGCCAGACCACACACTTCGTTAATGACTCGTTAGAAACTACGGGAACGCGGATGGAAGGTTTTATCGCATCCACCATATAGCCCGGACGTAGCGCTAAGTGATTACCACCTGTTCCTGTCCATGGCGAACGCCCTTGTTGGTGTAAAGTTAAACTCAAAAGAGGCATGTGAAAAATGACTGTGCCAGATCTTCGCAAATAAGAAGGGGGCCTTCTACGAGGGGGGTATTCTGAAGTTGCCGTCTAGATGGAAACAGATTATCAAACGAAACGGTGCATATTTCAACTAAATCCGATCACTGTAACACTTTTTATAAATCATTGAATAAAGAGCAAAAAGGCGGAAGAGAGCTATTTGACAACCTAATATGTATAGGGATGTAAGAATGAAGGTGAAGATATATGTAGATGGCGACAGGAAATAGAGATTAAATTTTGCATTTTGTATTTACGGTAGCGGTCAGCAACTGCAGTGTTCAGATTGCACTACTCTCATGCAAAGTGGCGAATACTAGGTGACAGCATACAACAAACACACAAATATCTGTATACGCTTACGTGTGCGCAGGCAACCACTTGGCAAGCTGGAAGTATTTTTAGGCTAATACCTCTATACCTATGCATTTCTCCAAGCGAGCGTATGTGTGGATATCTGCTTGTTCTACAAACAATGCAATTATTATTCCAACAAAGCTGGCGATCATTGTCTTACTGAGAAGCTTCTCTGAGGTTATAACAATCTAAGACGACAGCATGCATACTACACATGAGTTGCCCTTAACAAGGAAATGTGCAGGTCATTGTTAGTTCGCAAAGATTAAATTAAAGCTGTATAGTAGGTAAAGTGGCAATAACTTCCCTGGACACACGAATACCTTGGTTAACGCAACTTATTCGCTTCATGCAATGATTTAATCAAGGCAGTAACCTCGTACCGCATATCAGCCAGACGTATCTTGGGAATCAGGGCAGCAGTGAAAAGTGTTGCCAGAAGCAAACAACTTTATTTGTTGATTTTTTCAATGTCCGCTTCCACGTGTGACTCCAGCGCTTTTTTTGTGTGGGTGTGTGATGGCGCAAACGCAGGCCAGCTATTAAGCGACGCTGTGTCATGAAAATGATGGTTGAGAACAATATTATAAAACTAAATATTTGTGTAAATAAAATATCCACATATATAAGTGTTTGCGCATACATGCGGGTATAAAAAACGCTTCATGAAGCTAATGGACGGTTAAATTGCAATACAAACTGTGTGCTGGTTACTCATACGCCATGGCGCACAGTTTTTATACACAGTTGTTTATTCGTGAATGCAGAATGAAAAAATATGCTGATAATGTGCATGAGCGATGCAAGGCAACTCAGGTGAATAAATTGAGAAAAAATTCACTGTGTAAATTTTTGAACATTATTGGCGCGTTTTCGGCGAAAAAAAAATTTTAATTTCTAGTCTATCGATTCTTTTAACTCTTGACATCAATATGCTGAAAATTTTATTTAATTATTATTTTTTTTTTTAAGTAAAACTTTTAACAGGTGGCAATCTTCTCTTATACAACTTTTTTCTTTGCTAATTCTTTTTATTTTTGATCTTTTTTTTTTGATTCGTTACTTATAGACAACCTGAACATTTGATTCACTTATCAATTTTCACTAAGTAAAACTTTTAACAGGTGGCAACCTTCCCTTACAAAACTTTGTTTTGTTAATTTTTTTATTTTTTGATCTTTTTTTTGGTTCGTTACTAATAGTTAAAAACTTTCTTAACTTTTTTTACCCAGCTGGCAACTCTTATACAAATATTTAAAGCCTTGTGCCTCTAGGAATTCCTCATAATCACTTTGTCAACATTACATTGTGTTATAAGTTTTATTGAATTAATTTTTTAACAGGTGGCAACATAATTTGCGAAAAAATAAATTCTAAGCATATCTCCCAACACCTTAATTCAATTCAAATTCAATTTCAATTTTTTTGGAACTACGATTTCCAAACTTTTTACTTACTTTAGCTGGCAACTCTTGTACAAATATTTTCAACATTTTAATCTCTCAGATCTTCCTTTTTATACTCTCGCAACAAAAGTTGCGGGTAAAGAGAGTATAGTATTTTTGTTCAAATAACGGTTGTTTGTAAGTCCTAAAACTAAAAGAGTCAGATATAGGGTTATATATACCAAAGTGATCAGGGTGCCGAGTAGAATTGAAATCCGTGTCTGTCCGTCCGTCCGTCCGTGCAAGCCATGTAACTTTTGAGTACAAAATTCAGATATCATGATGAAACTTGGTACACGCATTTCTTGGCTCCATAAGAAGGTTAAGTTCGAAGATGGGCAAAATCGGTCTACTGCCACGCCCACAAAATGGCGGAAACTGAAAACCTATAAAGTGTCATAACTAAGCCATAAATAAAGATATTAAAGTGAAATTTAGCACAAAGGATCGCATTAGGGAGGGCCATATTTGGACGTAATTTTTTTTGGAAAAGTGGGCGTGGCCCCGCCCCCTGCTAAGTTTTTTGTACATATCTCGGAAACTACTATAGCTAGTCAACCAAACTCTGTAGAGTCGTTTCCTTCAGGCATTTCCATATACAGTTCAAAAATGGAAGAAATCGGATAATAACCACGCCCACCTCCCATACGAAGGTTATGTTGAAAATCACTAAGAGTGCGTTAACCGACTAACAAAAAACGTCAGAAACACTAAATTTTACGGAAGAAATGGCAGGAGGAAGTTGCACCCAGATTTTTCTTAAAAATTGAAAATGGGCGTGGCGTAGCCCACTTATGGACCAAAAACCATATCTCAGGAACTACTCTACCGATTTCAATGAAATTCGGTATATAATATTTTCTTAACACCCTGATAACATGTACGAAATATGGGTGAAATCAGTTCGCAACCACGCCTTTTTCCAATATAACGCTATTTTGAATTCCATCTGATGCCTTCTCTGTATAATATATACATTAGGAACCAATGATGATAGGTAAATGACGGATAATGAACTCTCGATTATCACTTTATCATGCGAGAGTATAAAATGTTCGGTTACACCCGAACTTAGCCCTTCCTTACTTGTTCTCAATCACTTTCGTCAACTCTTGTTGTTTTATTAATTTTATGGAATTAAAAATTTTAACAGGTGGCAACCTTATGTCAAAAATTTTAAATCTACTAATACCTCTCAAAGCTTTACAATTATTTTAAACTTCTTCTCACATTTAGTTTTCAGGATTTTCATTTTTTTAATTTTTTTTACGCGGGTGGCAACTCGTCTGACAAGATTTTCAACTCTCAAAGTTTCTTATTTCTTAAATATTGTAAAAATTCTGCTGAAATATAAATTATTTAAATAAAAATGTTTCTACAGGTGGCAACCTTCCTAAGAAATTTTAACTATATGTGTATATCTTTTGATGAGTTCCATCAGTCTGTAAAGTTTTTTTATCTTATGGATTTACAATTTTTATTTTTAAAACCGATGGCTATCTCTTAAATTTTGATCACCTGACCACCTGATCATCTACTATGTATAGTGTTAACAGCAGCGATTAACTAAATTTATTGAAGTCGAAATTGCGCCATTCGTACGTGACGTGGTTACTGCTGCCCACGTAGCTGTCTCCGGCCCGCTCTGCTTCTGCCACCTGGCAGATGTGGCGGTGACTGTGGATGATGAGACAAATGCATCGGACGCTGCAAAGGTCCGTAGATCCTCAGTGTCGATTTGTGGTCGCTTTGGCTTGTCCTGTTCGAAATTTTCCAAATTGATGCCGAAGTGTATACCTTTCTCGAACACTATGTAATGACCTCTCGAATCGTGAAATTTCTAAAAAACGCCACAAATGCTGCGGCAACGAAAAGGAGAGAGAAAAAAGCGAACTAGCAAATCAGATTAGCAAAGTGAGCGGCTTAAATTGTGTACGATTCCTTTCTTCTTCATCATTGGCAAGGCAAGCAGCCTGAGTCCAAAATAGCGGTAAGGCTTCAGAAGCTAAACTGAGTACAGTTACAGCCGTCATGCTTTAAAGCATACGTGAGGCATGCAACGCAGTCTAAGCAGCAAGCAATTTGTATATATTTATGGAATTATAAGTGTGTTAGTGTGTTGGTTAGGGTGTATGATAACGGCATGCAATTGTTTATGCCACACATTGCCGTCAGAGTTAACGTTACTGCTGCCGCCGTCATTACATCATAACAGCTAAACCCTCGCCAACAACTTTTCAATTTCACTGTGTTTACTTTTGTGCATATGTGTGTTTGCATTCAAAGATATACTGATGCTAAGCTAAGTTGTGGCCGCCCGCATTGTAGGCGTTTAGTTGACACAGCATACGCATTGGCCCACTTTCTTTTCTCACAATCACCCCTTCGTTCTATATTCGCCAGTTTATAGCTTCTTTGAGGTCGTATCTTATAACCCTTCAACTTTAATTAGGTTTGTCAATGTGTGTATACTTTTTCTATTTAGTATATTTTACCCTCTCTCTGTTACTAATAGCAATTACTTTTTCATTACACAAACTAAACTTTTTGCAAATTTTCTCACTTTATAATTTACCCTGGGCATCATACCGTCCTTTCTACACGAATTCTCGTAATTAATCGCTTAAAAACACGATTTCGAAAAGGCATTAGGTCATTTTTGTGCATTGACCAACAATCTTGGACATGACTTTAAGTGTAAGTACCCAGTCGAATAGCTATGTTAACATTTATATTTTTTTGGGGAATTTTATAAGCACAGTAAGACTCGCCTAAAATATCTTTATTTTATTAAATTTTATTTTAATATTGTAATTATTAGTCCCTTAGTTTTTAAGACATCGTTTTGAAATTTTGTAAACGTCATTCTCTTCAAGAAGCTGCTAATTTGTCGGAACTGCCGATATCGGACCACTATAACATATAGCTTCCATACAAACTGGACACATAGTTATTAAAAGAAATGCACGTATATGGGTCTTCCACGAAGCTTCTGTTTAATATATGGTTCGGTGAGGACAGAACGTTGCCATATAGAGCATTCATCAGTAAAAATGACATTTTCAAAACTCTATCAATATTCTCATGCACCCAAGCGAGTCGCTTTGTCACAAGTTTTTTAGTCAACAGAGGCTTCTTCGTTGTGTTGCGCCATTTCAGATCATGAGTATGAAGAAGAGTTCGTATAGTTTCGTAGGATATATATAAACCTTTTGCCATTAATTTTGCTTGTCCTTGCCGCAGTGTCAAAGCAGGATTCCGCGAAAACAGATTCACTATTCTTTTTTCGTCTTTTTTGCTCACGTTTCCTATCGAACCATATTCTGGTAAATCCTCGATATTTTTAGCCACTATATAGTCGTATCGCTGTATTCACTTCACTGTATAAATGCCTTCGGCTTTCTCATATATTTAGCACCCGCTGACCCGCTTTCGGGTGGATGCAAAGGAACACAGCTTCGTAGCGCGACGTGTACTTAGCACTCATGGCGTTTAACGTGATTCTCATAATTCTAGCTTTTTCGAAAAGGTTATGTTCGAAGATATAGAAAATTTAGAAGTACTTATATCTTATACTTAAGATATTTGCAAGTTAATTTGATAAAATAAATACAAATGGAGTTGAATTTGCAACGAATGAAATGTCTTGTACCTGCAAAAAGTGATGCTCATCAGAAGACATTATATTTTAAAGTTAGAGGTATGTAAATACATATCCAACAAACTGTACACATACTTACTTATACATATCTTTCTCTTTCCTTGTTCAATAGATTCAGACCAAGTAAAAATCGAAGAATTCACTTTTAGAGCCTCACTAAACGACGCGTATCTCAAATACTAATAAATATTTTGACGTAAAATTTAGGACAGATTTCAGTACTACCAACTGACAGAAAGAAAATTTACTTATTCAATTTGATCACAGTGGTATAATACGTATGAGTGTATAAGTGTAGTGGCAGACCAACCAGTTAACAAACCCAGAAGCGAGTGTATATGTGCATATTTCTTGTTGTTGCTCTTGCTTGCTTGCTTGATTGCCAGTTTCTTGCTGAGCATCTGTCATTGTATCAAAGTGAGCCATAACCGAGCGGAGTTAATTGCAAGACAAAGAGCAAAGGAATACAAAAATTTTGCAGTATGTGTGAATGGTGTTGCAATTTTCGGCTACTCTCTACCTTTTAACATTTTGGTTGAGAGATTGAATGCTGCGGCTCGCTTTGACTTGTGTACATAAGATTTTCTAGACTCTGCTACCTCTATCGTCGGCAAATGCAATCAATATTACTCATACGCATTGTCATCCATGCGAAAGCTTATAGTTGCATGCAAAACATTAAAATTTACTTACTATGTGTTGTTATAAGATAAAAAAATATTAATAGGCCCTTCAATTATCACATCGCTCTACATAATTTCTGCCATTCAAAAATTCATACCATATTTTTCTATAATTAATAAAACTCTGTATTTAAATATATTTGATTCGACATCATTTTTAATTTTTTAATTTTTTTTTGAAATTTCTTCGTGGATATTCATGCATACAACCAATAAAACCTTATAATTTAAATGCCTTAACTGTCAAATTTGCGCACATTTGCACATAAGTATGCCGCCCAAACTGTACAATGTTGAATTCACCGTGGAATTTCTGGCGCTTGACGATCAAGTAAAAGTGCAAAACGTCAATTGGCAAATGCAACGCCGTGCAAAGTAGTAATTTCGTAAATGCAAATGCCACTCCCAACATGCATAGACAATACAACGTATATGCATTCACGCGATGTCTGATGCAAAGCTGCAAACCAGCTATGTGGAAAACGTCATAGAACTGTGAGCACATTAGCCAGAACTAAGTACACCGTGAGGCACTCAGCGTTACCTCTACTTATCTGTCGACTTTCAAATGGCACATTTGGCAATTGAAGCGTGCCAACATGCGCAAAATGTCAACAGCAAAAGTGATTGCGATGTTAGCAACTAAAGCCGTTTCGGCATCATCGTCAGCTCCAAACAGCTGCGTAACGCTTGGCATGCATTGGAAGCTATGCTGATGCAGACAATCAAATTTGTGAAGATTTGCGCAATGTGTGCAATGTATGCATGTGTGTGAGCATTTAGTATAATCAGATGATCATGGAAAGTCATTTTTGCTAGCAGTCGAACATATACGCCCAGCTCGTGGTTATAATTTTTAACGTAAATTACGAATTTATTTTGCATAAAAATTGCATAACTAAATTTCCAGCACTAATTAGTTTAGACGCTGCGTGGATTACAATATTATATTTTGAAATTTTAAATCAGAATTTTCCAAGTAATTAATTTTTTACATAAAACTTAATAGAATTTAGTGCCTATATCAATTTTCGTTTTCACTCATAACTCTTGAAGTTTAAATCGTAGCCAATAGCCATATATCATTTTTATGTACAGTCTATCAAGTGAGAGCTTGGTCGACTCTACCGCGACAGTTAAGGGGTTAGGGGTAGTCGGAGGCACGAAAAAATTTTTGTTTTTGCTATTAAATCTTGTTATTTTACAAAAGTAGTAATATGGCATTATTGAATGTGTGTGACTTGATCACAAAAATTTCAAAAAAAATAAAATAAATAAAAAAATGGCGGCCTCAGGAATTTTTTTCCTAAATTTTTGGGAAAAAATCAACAGTTATGATCTAAAATCGAAATTTCGAATAAATAAAAATCCTTCGATCAGGCCACGAGTTTATTATGTATTCTAAAAGCTGCATAAATTTCATTAAAATTAATGAAAGATTTCGCTCTAATTCCTTCGCGAGCCGATAGAGGGAAGCTTTGTCCTTGATGCATTGTCAACAAAGGTTCAGTTGTCGTTGATCTTTTGAAAGAGAATAACGTTAAACGCCATGGAGTACTAATTACGCGTCGCGCTACGAGGCTGTGTTCCTTTGCATCCACCTGAAAGGTCCCCAAATGTCGCAATCAGGGGCTGCTAAATATATGAGAAAGTCGAAGGCACTTTATAAGAAGTGAATACAGCGATACGACTATATAGTGGCTAAAAATATCGAGGATTTACCAGAATATGGTTCGATAGGAAACGTGAGCAAAAAAGACGAAAAAAGAATAGTGAATCTGTTTTCGCGGAATCCTGCTTTGACACTGCGGCAAGGACAAGCAAAATTAATGGCAAAAGGTTTATATATATCCTACGAAACTATACGAACTCTTCTTCATACTTATGATATGAAATGGCGCAACACAACGAAAGAAGCTCCTCTTTGACTGAAAAAACTTGTGGAGAAAGCAAGGTCGCATAAGAATATTGATAGATGATTTTGAAAAGTCATTTTACTGATGAATGCTCTTTATGGGCAACGTTTTGTCCTCACCGAACCATATATTAAACACTTCGTGGAAGACGCACATACACTTTGAAAATGCCTACGAAAATTCGTAGGATCTGGAATCATGCACCTAGAATTACGCCAAATTAGTGGAAAGCATGTCGCCATTGACCAAATTGCATCATTGTTTGTAATGTGAACCATATGTGTAGATATTAAAGTTTCATAAAATAATTTTTTTTATAAATTAACAAGACACGACGTACTTGACAACTGTACTCCACTAACCACAAGTTTTTCATTTCATGCGAGTAAAAGCAACTTGAAGTAAATGCAAGGGTAGTATTTAAGACACACCAATGGAGAATCACAAAGTGTACTCTATCCTTAATTTTTTACATAAACTTACCCTATAAATTTCAGCTGAAAGTAAAGTCAGAGATATATGGTAATAATTTATTTAATAATGCAACATTTGCGAGTTTATTTTGAATACATTTCGTGTTACCAAACTAAATAAATTATAAGTGATGACTTTTCTTCACTTTATTATAACATTAAGTACAAAAAATATTTCAATACGGTACATTTCTTTGTATTGGTGCATAAGTGAGCCAATAAATTAACTCATAACACCCTCATATATTCATATATTTAATCGACATATTTCAATGCAACATGCATAATAATATATTTATGACGGCAAATATTATTCACATTATAACAATAACAATTACCACCAATACAATTGTTTTGTATACAATTTATCAACTGTGTTGAGCTTCACAGACACATATAAGGAATAAAGCTGAAACAAAAGCTGGTAATATTTGATTATTGCATTTGCGATTGCTCGCAAACATGCATTCGCATATACAGAAACTTACCTAAACCAATAAAATCAGTTGTAGAAATATCATCTGCGGGATTGTATTGATACGAGTATAGCTGTAGCCAGTTCGGCGCAGCTTTAAAGCTTATGACAACGCCAATTGTTTTGACCAAAACTCCATTTAATGCTAGCCTGTAAAATTCCAGCAATCGAGCAATCTGCAGAAACTCATGTCAGTTCACTAATTCTATTATATGCTTAGAAATAAATATGTGTATATGTCGAAAAGTATTGTTATAGTTTATATACATTATATGTAGGAGACGTACACGGACGGACAACTAGAAGCGGACAGACATATTAATATTAAATAACTTTTACTTACATTTTTACTAAATTACTAACTAGCAATACATACTTACATTTTTTACTGAAGTACGAAAGAATACAACCATGCAAGAGTAGCAATAGTCAATACCAACCTGACGAATTTACGAGACGCGTACCCGACAACGGACAAACGGGACAGTTGCCTTTTGAATTGTAATAAAGAAACATCTATAATAAATCACGGATACTTTTCATTTCCTACAAATTTTGGGGACTCGCCCGGATTTGAATATTTGAGCCAAGAAAGTGCGCAGCCGTGCGAACGGTGTAAAGAAATTTAAAAGTGAAAATATTTTTCTGCTTGAGGGAATTGCCGAGGTCGCATGTTGCAATAAAAATAAAGCTATTGCGATTAGAGTTGGATTAAAATGGCATTCAATTGGCAAAGAAGAAAGTTGTTTTGAGAACATGACCAGGAGTTGAGTTAAAGTGTTGTGCGATTTGAAGGACTTAGTGAAATATGCTATTTGAACAAGTAAAATTTTAGGTAAAGCGTATGTTAAGAAGTAAATAACAGTATGATACGAAATAATGTAAAACAAACCGATTTAGTAGAAGAAAAAGTGTAATGTATATGTGAAAGCAAGCGCCATATAAGAAATAAAGCGAACTTTATTGTTGGGAAGAAAAGGAGTGTAACGTAAAACTGCTTCAAACGATGCAAAAAGTGCGAATAAAAATTGAGACATTCGGGAAGTTTTAAAATGCGAAAGCTGCACATTGTGTAAGCTAATAAATTTTATGAAGTACGTTAATGGTGTATGTGAATTTAAGATACAGTGAAATCGTGAAATAAAGATATGTACAGTGAAAATCGTGAGAAAATTGCGATATTTGAGTGCAAATTGATACAAATTTTATGAAATATGGTACATTTTGCAAATGGGCGACATAGTTCGAAAATTTTCTTGAACTCAAATATTTGAAGTGACGGTTGAAATTTAAATTTCAAGAAGCCGAAGTGCATTTTCGACGATAGAAAAAAAAACACGAAGTTAAATCCTAAAAACGATGCAGTGTAAGCCGCACAGTATTATACTGCAAACGAAATAGAAATAGTGACAGAGTACTAAAAGCAGTGTGACAGTGGAAAGTGCTAAAAGTTTAAAAGAGCACGCAAGATAGATTCGAAAACTATCCAAGGTTGAATCAGTACATATATGCCGCACAGCAACGTATTCAGACAGCAGAAGTGTTCCTAAGGCGTATAGGCTTTACTACCATAAGTGTTGAAAGGGATAAGCAGAAGTGAATTTTATTGAGACGAAGCAAAAGAAAGACAGAAGCAGTATTAGCAGCACAGCAACTTACTGATAGCAGCAAAGTTCAGATAGAAAGAACAAAGAAAGACGAGCAATAACTATACCGAAAGTCAAATCGGTATAAGTCCAACAGCTTCACCAAGAAGAGCAGTAACATCGACAGCAGGAAAGTAGAAGAGTAAAGCTGTAGAAGTGTAAAGGGCAGCTAGAAAGGAGTGCTTTACAATTGATGCAAAACACAGAATACGAAGAGTGTCGAAAGTCAAATCGGTATAAGTCGTACAACTTCACCGAGGAGAGCAGCAACGGCGATAGCAGAGATCAGCAGAAAGCGTAGATAAGTAATGCGTATAAGTATAAGAAGCAGAGAAGAGGCGAGTATTATAACATTTAAAGATAAAATAGTATCAATAGAGTATCAGAATTAATAAAAGTTATCAGAATTAAAGGAACAGAAAACTAGAGCGAAATAAATAGCTTGTTGCAATAACGAAAATAGATATATAAGCAAACAAGAGTAAAGAAGGCAAAATAACTTCTACCTGAGAATAATTTGAAGTATAACCATAGCAAAACAAAAGAAAAATGTTCATTGTATTCAATTTAAAAGCGGAAATTGCGCTAATGTTATATCGAAACAAAGTCAATGAAATATGTATGTAAACTTAAATTAATTTGGCACATACATTTCTAATTAACTTACATTTCTAATTAACTACGATAACTTATATTTGCTATACTTAAACATTACATAGAGAAAGATATGCATATGTGTGTATACGTATGTTAACTATGTCAAACATTTGAAATTGAATTCATTAAATAACATTAATTTGTAGAATAACATAGTTTTAGCAGGAACTATCCATTTTTATTAACTTACTTTTATATTTTGCCACATAGTACCACGTATTATATTTCAACTGAAACACAAAATTTTACCACATAAATAATTTAAAATTCTTTGTACTAATCATAAGTTTTGTAATAATCTGTAAGACCATGGACGCTCAGACGATTTTAGGTTTGACAGTAGTAAATTTGAAAGACAATTTAAGACAGGCCGGTTTGAGTATTCAAGGACGAAAGAATGAACTGAGAGACAGACTTCTTCGTCACTACGGTCTCTTACAGAGTGAAGATGAAGAGAGTGAAGAAGAATCCACATACGAGGACCCATCGATTCCTGTACCACAAACCATACAAACCGTAGTTATGAAAAATAGTTTTACATTGAAAGACATTCAAGACAGTTTACCTTCGTTTACCGGTACAGACACCTTAGACGTTCGTGTCTGGGTTAAAGAGATTGAAGATAATGCACTAACATTAGGGTGGACAGAGCTCCAGAAATATGTTTATGGGAAACAATTGCTAAAGGGAGCAGAAAAACTATTTTTGCGAAGTCAAGAGGGTATAAGCGATTGGAATTCGCTGAAATCTACAATTATAGACGAGTTTGGCACAAAACTGTCTGCGTTAGATGTTCATCAAATGCTGCAAAATCGGCGAAAAAGGTATAATGAATCATTTAAAGAGTATTTATATACACTGATGGAAATAGGAAAGTCCATAAAGTTAGATGAAGTCAGCCTGATAGGTTATTTTGTTGAAGGTATTCCTGATACTAGGCCAAACAAAACCATTTTATACCAGTCACAGTGTATAAAGGATTTGAAAGAAAATTTGAAAGTGTATGAAAGAGTGCATGGTTCGCGACAGTCGACGAACAAATCGCAGGATACACAGAATATAGCGAAACCATCAACTACTCAAAGCGGTAGCGAAAGCGTTAAGAAATGTTTTAAATGTTCAGCAACTTCACATCTAGCAAAAGATTGTAAAAAAGGAGAAAAACAATATAAATGTTTTAAGTGTGGTGAAATAGGACACCGAAGTTTCGAATGCAAGAGCGGGGGTGGAAAAAATATTAAAACAGAGAAGGGTACGGTTAAGGCCATGTTTAATGCACCTTTGAATCCGGTCAGTGGTTTAATTTTTAAGAAAATTCAATTAGATGGCATATCAGTCCACGCTATGGTAGACACTGGGTCTGATTTGAGTTTATTGCGAAACGACATTTTTACCAAGCTGTATTGCCCACAGCTAAGTAGCGACAAACGTAGATTAATAGGAATAAAAGAAAGCGAACTGACCACATTAGGCAGCATTACACGGGAAATCAGTGTAGATAATATTAAAATAGACGTAACCTTACATGTAGCTAAAAGCGAAGATTTGCGTTATGAAGCTGTACTTGGGAATGACATTTTTGAAAAAGCAGATATCTCGTTTGAAGAGGGTACTGCTACATTTAAAATTAAAAATATAAAAGTTAATGAACAGGTAAAAAATGTAGAGGTTGACAGGCAAGAAACGGAAGTCACAGACGTTGAGCAAAACTATCTTTTAAGCGAGTTTACAGCCTTGTGTATGCAAAGCGATTTAACCAGTCTAGAGAACGTACCAACTCTGAATGTGTCACACTTGTCTGCAGACAAAGGCACTGCAGTTACTGATATAGTCAAACAATATACCCCGAAACCAAATTCACAGTCTCCGGTTGAAATGAAAATCATTTTATCTGACGATATACCGGTTTACCAAACTCCGCGAAGAGTTTCGCATTCCGATCAGTGCGTAATAGATGAGCAGGTGGGTAGTTGGCTGAAAGATGGCATAATACAAACAAGTTATTCAGAATACGCATCGCCTGTAGTTCTTGTGTCAAAAAAAGATGGCACAAAACGTTTGTGCTGTGACTTTAGGAAATTAAATGAAAAGATAACGCGAGACAATTTTCCAATGCCATTAATTGATGATGTGCTGGAGAAATTACAAGGAGCTAAAATTTTTTCTACGCTGGATTTGGCCAACGGATTTTTTCACGTACCTGTTGAACCAAATTCCAAGCGGTACACGTCCTTTGTTACGCACCGTGGTCAATTTGAATTTAATTTTGTCCCATTTGGAATCTGTAATTCTCCCGCAGTATTTTGTAGGTATATTTCAGCTATTTTTCGTGACTTGGTCCAAGCAGGAGTCATCGTTGTTTATATGGACGATATAATTATACCGTCACAAAATGAAGAAGAGGCAATAGAAAAATTAGAATGCGTTTTGAAAAGAGCAGAGAATTTTGGCTTAAAGATTAAGTGGCAAAAGTGTCAATTTTTAATGAAACGAATAAACTTTTTAGGGTACGTTATTGATGAAGATGGTATCAGACCATCAAATGATAAAGTAAGGTCCGTTCAGTCATTTCCACTACCACATGATAAGAAATCACTTCAAAGATTTTTGGGCCTTACCTCATACTTTAGACGCTTTATAGAAGGATATGCGGTGGTTGCGAGGCCCTTAAGTGATTTACTAAGAAAAGACGTCGATTTTCAATTCAAAGAAGAGCAGACAATTGCATTTCATCAGCTTAAATTGTCTCTTATAAGTGCACCAGTTTTGAAGCTTTATAATCCCAATGCTCAAACTGAGATACACACAGACGCTAGTATACACGGCTATGGGGGTGTTCTTTCACAGAAAGACGTAGACGACCAGCAATTTCATCCCATACAATTTATGAGTCGCAAAACTAGACCCGAAGAGGAAAGGTACCATTCGTATGAGCTTGAAGTTCTTGCGATCATAGAAGCGTTGAAGAAGTGGAGAATATACTTTCTAGGCAAAAAATTTAAAATAGTGAGTGACTGCAATGCGTTTGCTTTAACTATGAAAAAGAAAGAAGTACCTTTAAGAGTCGCTCGTTGGGCTATGTACCTTCAGGACTTCGACTACGAAATTGAGCATAGACCTGGTACGAAAATGAAACACGTTGATGCTCTTAGCCGAATGACATCAATGCTGTTAGAAGATTCGCTAAGTTTTCGTTTACGGCAAGCACAGCAAAGTGATGATTGGGTAAATGCGGTAACTAGAGTTTTAGAATGCAGTACATACGAAGATTTTTATTTGAAAACGATATTTTGTATAAGGACCCAGTAAAAGAGATAGTGGTGGTACCGCAAACAATGGAAGAAGAAATAATTCGAACAGCGCATAGTCAGGGGCACTGGTCAGCGAAAAAGACTCAGGATTATGACGAAAAATCTTTCTATATCCCACAAATAGCACCAAAGATTGTGAAAATAGTGAAAGTTGCATTGAATGCATTATTGGAGAAGCGAAGGTAGGGAAAAAGGAAGGGCTACTCTCTCCTATAAATAAATAAGGAAGATAAGCCGCTAGCGACATATCATATAGATCATATAGGCCCAATGGAACTGACTCATAAAAAGTACAATCACTTGCTAGTAGTGGTTGACGCGTTCAGCAAGTTTGTTTGGTTGTACCCTACTAGGAGTACAGACAGCGCATCCGTTATAGATAGGCTAGAAAAGCAATCTTCCATATTTGGTAACCCTAAAAGGATTGTAACAGACAGGGGAACGGCTTTTACAGCCAAAAACTTCATTGATTATTGCAATAGAGAAGGAATACAGCATCTACTCATTGCAACCGGCGTTCCACGTGGAAACGGGCAAGTAGAGCGTATAAAACGTATCGTAATACAATTGTTAACTAAATTATGTCACAATAATCCGGCTAACTGGTACAAGTATGTTGAGAAAGTACAACGGTTGATAAATAACACACCTCCAAGAAGTACAAACTTTACACTCTTTAGAATATTAACAGGGCTTGAAATGCGCACATCTGAGGAGGCCGAGCTTCGTAAATTGCTAGAAGAGTCAGTGCTTAAGGAACTGCATGAAGATCGTGAAAATGTTAGGAGTCAGGTCGTGGAGAATATCTCCAAAATTCAAGAAGAGAACAGAAAAACTTTTAATGCCAAACGCAAACCAGAAGTAGAATATAACGTCGGTGACTTGGTAGCAATCAAGAGGACACAGTATGGTGCAGGTCTTAAAATTAAGGCAAAGTACTTAGGGCCGTATTCAATAATTCAACGACTTCCACATGGAAGATACTCAGTCGAGAAGGTAGGTGACCACGAGGGTCCACATAAAACAATATCTGTTGTGGAATATATGAAGTCTTGGAATCCTTCGTTCGGGTCGAACGACTTATCAGGACGGCCGGATGTAGGAGACGTACACGGACGGACAACTCGAAGCGGACAGACATATTAATATTAAATAACTTTTACTTACATTCTTACTAAATAACTAACTAGCAATACATACTTACATTTTTTACTGAAGTACGAAAGAATACAACCATGCTAGAGTAGCAATAGGTAATACCAACTTGACGAATTTATTGCCTTTTGAATTGTAATAAAGAAACATCTATAATAAATCACGGATACTTTTATTTTCCTACATTTGTAGGGAATCAAGTTTTCAATTTTATCAGATGGCCGACCGTTGCTCAATGATTTATTTTCAAAGTGGAATAAATGGGTATTTAAAACCTATATAAATGCTGCTAAGAGCACCGATAATCAGAAGGTACTCGAACTGCCGAGTTTTGTCTCGACCCTCAGTTCTCACTACAGTCGTCTTTTCGAACCAGGAATAGACGCAGATTTATATTCATGTAAGAAAGGACAACTTGACAGTTTTACTCGACTTATTTAAGGAATTTTCGTATAACTACAATAACGGTTAAAACGTTCCCACCGTTTTTTAATGAATTCTTGAAGGAAAACTCCCTGAAAATGCACTTTTGTTTACCAAAGAAATTATTGATTGTTGAAAAATCAAAATTTTATGAAAGGCAGTAGCTGCCAAAATTCAATTGCCGTATAAGATTAAGAGTTAGTGGACCCAGCTTATGGAAGCGATTTTTTGGGACGAAATAGTTTGCAAACATGTAAGTGAATTATGTAACCGAAACACCAACATAGTTCAAGCTCCACAACTTCTTTTCTTCCCTCCTGTCATCGTTCCCTACCAAACTATGTTAGTACACGACACTAAACCGTCACGTTTACGTCACAACATACGAGTATGTAATACGAAAGTTTAGTGGCGTTGGTTGGGGCCTTAGTGGTGATAGTAATAATTCAGTTGTATCTAGTTTATGCAAACCAATAGCGACACATTGTCTCCGACGTGCACATTGTTGTTAAGAATACTCATACAATCGATACTTCGATTTTTGCACAACTTCCGAACACACGGTTGCACTTATTCGATGTGAGTTTCTAGATGAATCTGAACAATTTTGTTGCTCTTGTGTGTGTGCAAATGTTGTTGGTTGTTGGTGCATACAGCACTTCACTTACATAGCAGAGCATATCAACTTATTGTTGCATGACTGCAACTGTCAATCCTTGTTTTGGCGTGCCTTTCTGGTTGCTGGGGTCAAATGAATCTCGATCTTTTCTGCTATTCGCTTTATAATTGCTTCAGTTCCAGTAATAAATTTGCCAATGGCGAAGGCTAGTAGTATACAAAATAAAAAGCAAGATTCTGGTGTTTTCAAGCAAAAGTGAAGTAAGAAATTCATAAGTACTTTTATTTTAACAATCAGATAATAAAGCTGCTGCAATTTCGGATCGTTAA